>NW_020175439.1:709631-740191 GCF_003031525.2 Neophocaena asiaeorientalis asiaeorientalis | reverse complement strand
GACCCCAAAAAAAAAAAAAAAAAAAAAAAGTGCTTAGCAGAGAGACTAGCCCGTGGTGAGCCTTATACTTGTTAGCATTTATTCCCTGTGTGCTTCACTAAGGCACCAGATGCCTAGAAGACCCTCTGTGAATGTTAGCTGAAAAGGAGGGAAGCATTTTGGAACAATGGAAGGGGCACTTTGGAGAGATGTCCTGGGTGTGATCCGTTCATTTCTCCCTTCCCTCACGCTGGCTGAATACGTAGCACACAGGCCAGCCAGATAGACATCCTCCCAACCCCAGGGGCCCTCAGGTCTAGAGGAGACAAGTATACAGACGGATCACAAATCCGACTAAGCATAGCAAGGGGTTGAGATTAAAGTAGAAAAGGGCAAGTGGGAGGGAGCAGCTTCGCATAGGTGCCTCAGAAAGGAGGTGAATTCAAGCTGAGAATTCAAGGATGGGTACAAGTGGGATGCGGGATGTGGAAAAGCTGGTGGGAAGGAGAGGAGACACACGTGTGGATGCCAGCACTGAGCTTTCACGCCTACAACTTTGGCTCCTGGGTGGGCACTCTCCTCTCCTGCCTGAGATCTGACAGAAAGCTGCCCCTTTCTTAGGAGCCCAAGGAGAAGGGGTCCCAGGCCCCCCAAAGCCCACTATCCTTCCTGCCCTGGGGAGCTGAGTTGAGGGTACTAAATCTCCCTCTTCCTCGGAGACAGCCATTCGCCCATGGCCCAGAGGCCCAGCTCCAAGGACAGAGTCAGACCCACCTTCTTCCCCTGCTCCTCCTGTTTCCTCCCTGCAGCCTCTTTCCTGCTGCAATGGGAGAGGAAAGCCCTTCTTCTCTCCCTCCCTCCCTCCCTCCCTCACCTGCCTGGAGAGCTGGCGCCAGAAGGGAACCCACAGGGCCTGGAAAGGTTTTTCTGGGACAAAAGCACAAAGACACCAGGGAACGTACTTCTGACCATTAGGGGCCTCTGGCGGGGAGCCCTGTCTGCAACTCATCAAGCAGCCTTTTGTTACCTGCTGCTGGGGGATTATTGACCCAATTGGCTATTCTGAGAGGTCATGGTTTAACATTCCTACCTGGCCTGGGGGCTGTGCTTTTCTGAGTTTCATTCCTACACCCGACATGAGAGTTGCATGTGTGAATCCATTAGGGGACACTTTATTTCTTTGATTTTTGTGGGGCCTTCACGTTAAAAAGCTAAATCCAGGCTTGCAAATCATGCCAGTAGGTAACTGTCACTGTCCTGACAACAAAGCCTATTGCTTTTGCCCTGAAAAGGAAGAAGAGTTTAGAGAGCAGGCCCATCCATGGCTTCTGCTGACCAAACTGCTCCCTACCTACTCCACCTCCCCCAATCACTCACTGATGGGAATACTCACACGTTGGGTTTTGTACTGACTATTGTAAGTGTATAGTTGCATGACTACTTGCATCCCTTCCAGAAGTAATCGCTCTCCACTCCCACCCCCACTACTGAATTACAGACAGCAAATAAACAAGATGCACTGGGGCTTCAGAGACATTCATCTTCTGGTGGAGGAGGAGGTGGCTGCTGTGAAGAGCTGTGTGCGCAGCCAGCGTAATATTTATTTAGTTGTTTATTGGGCTGCGTCGGGTCTTAGTTGCGGCATGCGGCGTCTTTCATTGTGGCATGTGGGCTTCTCTCTAGTTGTGGTGCCTGGGCTCCAGAGGCGCGGGCTCCACAGCGTGCAGGCTTAGTTGCTCCGCAGCACGTGGGATCTTAGTTCCCCAACCAGGGATCGAACCCCTGTCCCCTGCATTGGAAGGTGGATTCTTAACCACTGCGCCACCAGGGAAGTCCCCACAGCCAGCTTAAAGAGGACAGGAACAGGAGTTCCCGGAGACATACTGACAATATCCATACAAGTCCCTGGAAAGAAATTCGATCAACTGTTCTCAGGGGGCAACTGTAAAATCAGAGAACCACTGCGTGTTAATAACCCTCAGTTCCTCGTTTCTCTATTTGTTCACCTATTTTTTTTTTTATAAATTTATTTATTTATTTTTGGCCGTGTTGGGTCTTCGTTTCTGCGCGTGGGCTTTCTCTAGTTGTGGCGAGGGGGGTCCGCTCTTCATCGCGGTGCGCGGGCCTCTCACTGTCGCGGCCTCTCTTGTTGCGGAGCACAGGCTCCAGACGCGCAGGCTCAGTAGTTGTGGCTCACGGGCCCAGTTGCTCCGCGGCATGTGGGATCTTCCCAGACCAGGGCTCGAACCCGTGTCCCCTGCATTGGCAGGCAGATTCTCAACCACTGTGCCACCAGGGAAACCCCCACCTATTTTTAAAGCAGTTTGTCTTGGCATTGCCGCCTCCTAAAAGCTGGAGTTGAGCTGACCCCCCCCTCCTCCCCAGCGATCCTGAGATGATAAGAACATGTGACCTCTGCAGAGCAGTCATATTTGGGGTTGTTTTTAAAGCAGGGGGATGGCCAGAAGGGTCCTTCCAGAGCAGGGGTGGGTAGGTGGTGTTGGGAACAAGCGTTGCAGACAGAGAAATCTATTTATCTTCACACTCCCGAGAGGCAATCCCTCTTCCCGTGACAGCGGGGAGTACTGTAGCAAGCACATTCCAGGAGCGGAGAAGTGTGGACTCCCCGGCCAAGTGGCCTTCTCCTAATCAGCAGTGGGTCTCAATGAGATAAAATGGGGCGAGAGCGGCAGGAAGCCTGTTCCATCTTTCTCTCTAGGTCTTCAGAAGAAACTTTGATCAAAGGAGAAGTGGTATTTGTGAAGAGCCGAGAAAACTTGAAAGAAAATCGCAAGGGGCATTGGATATTTGTTTATATTTGTCTGGGTTTCTGGGGCAGTCTGGCCTGCAGCTATTCAGCGGCTCTGCCCTGGCTTCATCTCTCCACCCCTCACCCCATCAATTCCCCCCGACAGAGAGCTTTTCTGAAAGGTAAAACATTTCTTACAGTTCTGTCATTTTTCCAAGTACCTGATCCATCCAAAATGTTATAGGCTAAGAAGGAGCTGTGAGGGTTCAATTGGATTTTACAATTTTTATTATGTATAAGAGTAGAAACCCTCAGGAATGCTCTTATCTTTGTCTCCAAGACCTCAGAAAGGAAGGCTTGTGGACACAGACTGGACAGAGAGAAACCAAATGCGTGCGTGTGCGTGTGTGTGGGGGTGTGTGTGTGTGTGTGCGTGTGTGTGTGTGTGCGTGTGCGCACGCGCTGGGGGGGCATTTTTTTCTTGTGCGTGTGTGTGGGTGTGTGTGTGTGTGTGTGTGTGTGTGCGTGCGCGCACGCGCTGGGGGGGCATTTTTTTTGATCAAAGAGTTTCATTTGGTGTCCTCCTTTCTCTCCTCTTCCCTTCCCCTCCCCCCTTCATCTCAGATCAGTTTGAAAAGGACTCAGATCTCTTTTCCCACACACACAGGCTGACCTGATAGTGGAGGAATGAGTGGGGGAGGGGTCTGTTCTGGTGTGGAGTGGAGCCAACTGAGCATCGTTAGACTCTGTTGTAAAGACGATCCTGGGGCTTCCCTGGTGGCGCAGTGGTTAGGAATCCGCCTGCCAATGCAGGGGACACGGGTTCAAGCCCTGGTCGGGGAAGATCCCACATGCCGCGAAGCAACTAAGCCCATGTGCTCCAACTACTGAGCCTGCGCTCTAGAGCCCGCGGGCCACAACTGCTGAGCCCTCGTGCCGCAACTGCTGAAGCCCGCGCGCCTAGAGCCCGTGCTCCGCTACGGGAGAAGCCACCACAGTGAGGAGCCCGCGCACCGCAGCGAGGAGTAGCCCCCGCTCGCCGCAACTAGAGAAAGACTGTGTGCAGCAACGAAGACCCAACACAGCCAAAAATAAAAAAGTAAATAAATAAATTTATAAAAAATAAAATAAATAAGACGACCCTGGTAAAAGGAGACTGTGTATGATTGCTGGACAGCTTGGAGGTGCAAAAAGTAAAAACAAATGCCCCCAGACCAGACAGTAGTAGTGTTGCTTTTACTGCTTCACCCAGGTGTCCTGATACTTGCCATGGCCTGAGTGTTTATGTTCCAGGCATTGTGTTCAGTACTGTGCACGAAGTGGCTCCTTTCATGCTACTGACAATACTCCGTAATAGGTTCGACCCCTGACTTCCAGATGGGGAAACTGAGGTTAAGGGACAGGAACTGGCCCAAGGCTGCCTGGCTGGCAGAGCCAGTGTTCACACCCAGGTCTGTCTCACTTCAAACCTTTGTCACTCTGCAACAAATGGTGCTGAATGGTGTTGCAGAGCATGGGCTCTGGACGCCCGGGCTTCAGTAATTGTGGCACACGGGCTCTATAGAGCGCAGGCTCAGTAGTTGTGGCGCACAGGCTTAGTTGCCCCTCGGCATGTGGGATCTTCCCGGACCAGGGATCGAACCCGTGTCCCCTCTGAAAAATGTGTTGATGTGCTTCTGCCACCACCTAAAAAACTGGAATCATCTGTCACTTCTTCAATAAATCCTGATTCACATCTGGGACAAATGTATTCCGATAGTTTGGGGCTGACCTCGCCCTTGCAAAAGTGTCAGAAAAACCAGTGCACAGCAACCGCGTTGGCCGCGCTGGCCGCGCTGGCCCCGGCCGCCGAGGCCTCCGCCATTTTTGTCTTTCGCCACAGCCCTTGGTCAGTCTGCAATAAATGGTACTGAATGGTGATGTAGATGTAAATCCAGGGCAGGGACTCCTCTGGCAAGTGTTAGGCAATATACTGTCCACTACAATGCAATGAAATGAATAACATATGTTAGTAAACATGGAAGCCTTTGTAGGAGCAGAAGGACTATGGCTCGGCTGACAGATGGAGACATTATTGAATTCCTCATGGACCGCGGCACATCTGGAAACAGAGGCCAGCCTTGAAATCAGATGTATTCCAGACATGTACAGGTCCCCCTGCCTCCCCGCTGGAAAAACCTTTGCTGGGCCCTGCTGTGCCCTCCAGCTACGAGCCTGTTCTCTCCTCCCTTGCCCTGCCAAACTTTCTGAATGAAAAATGGAGCCACTCAGCATCCTCCTTCCTCATCCCCAGCCCCTGCACTCCAGCTTCCTCCCACTGCTCTCCTGAAACCTTGAAGAGGTCACCAGTGAACTACTCATTTCCAAATCCTACGACATTTGCTCTGTCTTCATTCTCTTGACCTTCCCCCAGCCTCTGATGCTGTTTATCACGTTTTTTTCTCCCTTGATTCTATGATTCTGTCCTGGGCGAATCCACTTCTGCCTTTGTCTCTTCCGTGATGTCAAAACACGGTCTTGGTGGACCAGGCTTTCTTCCTCTTCTCTTTTATCTCCACCCTGTGCTCTCTTGGTGATGTCTCTGCTTCAGCTATCATCTGTGAGAAAGACATCTGAGGGGATTCTGTCGAAAGAGAACAGGATAGAACACTGGCCATTCCTCCCACACCGTCTGGGAGGTCTTCGGGAAGCCACACAATTACTTTCCTTTGCCTCACTTTCCTCATCAGTAACTTAAGGATGGCCATAGGTACTGCACAGGATCATCCTATATAAACTGGAAAGCGCTGTGGAGATACTAGTTACTGTGATTGTCATTGTCTTTCTTTTCTCACCTTCTGCTCTAAAAATAGCTTTTCCCCAGAAGTTGGAGCAGGACTTCTCAACTCCCAAAACTGCCATTCCCATCCCAAGGTGTATAAATATGGTGAGATATTAAAATGTACCAAGTGACATTTAACTGTGCAGACCCGCCACAAGAATTTTATGTCCTCCAGCTCGACTGAGCCCTGGCCACTTGCCAATAGCCCTCCCACAACTTCTGAAGCTCAGTGCCCACACTGACTGCTGCTAACCTTCTCTCAGCTGAACTTTCCATTTTCTCTTCATCAACCCTCAGTTCACAGAGAAGATGAGAGCACCTCAGTCTTGGAGTTAGACCTGGGTTTCAATTCTGACTGACTCTCGTAAGCTGGATGACCACGGCAATGCATTTAGCTTCTCTGAGCCCCAGCCTGCTGGTTTATAAGGAGGAAACTGTAATTGGTTGAATGGTGTCCCCCCGCCCAAAGCAAATACGTGGCTCAGAATGTAACCCGATAACTCAGGATATGACCTTATATGGAAATAGAGTAGTTGCAAATGTAAGTCATTAGGATGCTGTCATACTAGAGTAGGAAGGACCCCTAATCCATTATTAGTGTCCTTATAAGAAGACGGCCATGTGAAGGCAGAGGGAAAACACCATGTGAAGGTGAAAACAGAGACTGGTGTGATGCACCTACAAGCCAGGAACACCAAAGACTGTCAGCAAACCACCAGAAGCCAGGAGAGAGACGTGGAACAGACTCTCCCTCAGAGCCGTTAGAAGGAACCAACCCTGCCAACACCTTGATTTCAGGTTTCTCGCCTCCAGAATTGTGAGGCAATGAATTTCTGTTGTTTGTGATACTTTGTTACAGCAACCCTGGGAAACTAATCCAGGCACAATACCCACCAGGGAAGAGATAACAGATTGAAGTGTTAGGCTGCCAGTATGGGATCAGCCCTGCCCCACCCTTCTGGGCTCCATGCTGCCTGCCTTTGCAGTCAAACTATCTTCCCTGTGGTCCCAAAGGGAGGGCAATGTCTTTCCTCTGCTTGAACACATAATAACCACCACTCCAGCTCTAGCCCTGATTCTTTCTTTACGCCATAAAATCCCGCCAGCTGTGGATCTGCTTTCAGAAGCTGCCATGATGGCCAGAGCCATGCCCCAGCCCCAGGCATGTGCCCCTCCATGCCATCCCCCACCCCTTCTTACTTGACCCCCCCCTCCTTCGGCCTCCCATCTTACTGACTGACTTAACTTCAATCACACCCTCACGTTTCCACCAACATGAAAAGAGAACAATCCCTGGAATTTACAGCCTCCTTCCAACAGTCACCCTATTTTCTCTTTCCATTACAACGGATTCTTCAGTTATATCGTCCAAATCAGCAGTGGGTTTAAGATCAACTTCTCTGTTGTGTATACTTTTGCCCCCTCCAGCCTTTACCTCTCCAGCCTACAAAACACGGTAGGCTGAGTTACGAAGCATGAGAGCAACATTTTTTTTAGCAGTACGCGGGCCTCTCACTGCTGTGGCCTCTCCCATTGCGGAGCACAGGCTCCGGATGCTGAGTTACGAAGCATGAGAGCAACATTTTTTTTTTTTTTTGAAAACAAAGACTGGTTTTCATTCTGCAACTTTTGGAGATTGGTCAGTAATAGCTCTTCTCTTACGCAACATTTGCCTCCTCTAGAGGTTCATTTATTCTTTCCCCTTTCTGCAGGGCCCTCTGGCTGTGAGGTAGATGCTACTTATGATTCTGCAGAGCTCACAAAGATTCCTCCTTCTCTGAGGAGGGGCCCCGCCCCACAGGGCGGGCCCCAGAGGCCACATCCATACGGTGTGACTCAGTGACCTTGGCCGTAGCTGATTAATCCAGGGGTGCTCATCCCCCCTTGGGTCCCTCCCTAGAACTGGAGGTATGGAAGAGAGAGGCGAGGGATCCTCGGCCTGTTGAGGCTAAGCCACGCCAGTAGCAGGACTCCACTGCACGAGCACCCAGAGATGTCCTGGATCCTTTCCTTCCTTTCATCTTAGTCTTTTTTTTTTTTTTCATTTTTTTATTGAAGTATAGTTGATTTACAATGCTCTGTTAATTTCTGCTGTGCAGCAAACTGATTCGGTTTTGCATATATATATATACATTCTTTTTTTTTTTTTAGCGGTACGCGGGTCTCTCACTGCTGTGGCCTCTCCCGTTGCAGAGCACAGGCTCTGGACGCGCAGGCTCAGCGGCCATGGCTCACGGGTCCAGCCGCTCCGCGGCATGTGGGATCCCCCTGGACCGGGGCACAAACCCATGTCCCCTGCATCGGCAGGCGGACTCTCAACCACTGCGCCACCAGGGAAGCCCTATACATTCATTTTTTAAATATTCTTTTCCATTATGGTTTATCACAGGATATTGAATATAGCTTCCTGTGATATAGAGTAGGATCTTGTCGTTTATCCATTCTATATATATTAGAGCTTACACCTGCTAACCCCAGACTCCCACTCCATCCCTCCCCCAACCCTCATCCCCTTGGCAACCACAAGTTTGTTCTGTATGTCTGTGAGTCTGTTTCGTATATAGGTTCATTTGTGTGGTACATATATACAATGGAATACTGCTAAGCCATAAAAAAGAACGAAATAATGCCATTTGCAGCAACATGGATGCAACTAGAGATGATCATACCAAGTGAAGTAAGTCAGAAAGAGAAAGGCAAATACCATATGATATCACTTACATGTGGAACCTAAAATATGACACAAATGAACCTATCATCCGATTCTTTCCTATTCCAAAATAGACCCCACGGAGACTTCCCGGTCTCCTGTCCCACGTGTAAGGAGTCATCTTTCCCGTCCACACAAAAAAGAAGAATGCTGAACAAACTGAAAATCAATAACTCTTCTTAAATCCGTCAGAGAACTGAGGTCACAGGGCAAACCCTTGCCCCCATAGTTGAAGAGGTAGACAGGAGGATACATAGAAACACGAGTAATTGGAGTAGAAGCCCAGGAGCGTAAAATTCTGCAGGAACAACGGCCAGTTTCCTTTTACCCAGCACTGACGTCTGGCTTTCAGCAAAACAGACCCTCTCCATTCTTGTTCTTAGTTTAACATACACACTGTTGGCTCCTGTTGTTCAACGCCGATGAACACAGCCTAGACATTTCTACCTTCTTTCACATGATCAATAGCTACCAAGTGCCCACTAGGTGAAAAGTGGGTGCCAGCCTCGGTGAGAAATGTGAAAACGGGATTCCTCCTTTCCTGGGACTCACGACCAGTTGAAAGCAGATTTACAAAAATAATGTTAAATACAAATTTGGTTGAGATCTTCCGCTAAAGCAGAGGCATCAGCAAGTGCTATGGGAAATTCAGCTTGTGAGTATTCAGGAAAGCTTTAGGAAAGCAAATGACAGTGAACTAGGTCTAAGAGGGTTTCAACAGACACAGATGGGGGTGAGGGGTGGTCCTGTACATGGATGGAAATGAGAATGTGGAGAGTTTGGGACCAGAACGTGAAGGATAAAGAATGGGAAGGGACCGAAAGGGGTGGGGGATGGCCTGCAGTTGTGGGACCAGACTGTGATGAACGTAATAAATTTGACAGCTTGGTGTAAGATGAACTAGAAAGAAGAGAGACGGTTAGGGAGGTCACTGAAGCAAATCAAAGTTCTTAAAACCCAGGCTAGATGGAGGTAGTGGGAGGGAGGAGAGAGACACAAGCTGTATGGCGGGTAGGATGGATGAGACTCACTAACTGGATGTATGTACATTAAGGGGACAAAAGGAGACAGAGATGGAGTCTACCTCCGCTGATTCGTTTCTTCACCCCTTACCCTGCCTAGACCTGGCGAGCGTCTGCGCTTTGCCATCTCAGAGGGCCCCACCTCTTCTCTGAGCCACCGTGGCTGGCCTGGCCTGTGTACAGGAAGATGTGGGCCCTGAGACCATCTTAGGGGGTGCATCCTTAGCAGAACCTCACTGGCACAAGTCAGCATCAAGGGCAAGGCATCTGTCACTGTTCCACCATTTACGTGCCTTGCATTTTAATCCTATCCCTATTAAGTCACAGATTTTCCAAACTAGGTGATCTTGCAGATCACAGCATCTAATGCTCTCATTCACGTCTGAGGAGACTGGAGTGCAGAGGAATTAAGAAGCCTGCCCGAGACTAGCAACTAACTGTTCTTAGGGTTGGGCAAGGAACCCCAAGCAGGTAACGTGACCTCTCTGGTTCTGAGCATCTTCATCTGTAAATGGAAATAAAAGTGGTGCTTATTTCACAGGGTTGTGGCTCGAATGAAATAAGACTGTAAAGGTAAAGTGCTGAGAGCAGTATCTGGAATATACAACAGATGTGGGCTATTACTGTTGTTGGCTGCTCAGACATCATTATTGCTGTGTCACTTACAGCTTTGAACGTATAAGTAACTCCCCCATTCAGTCAGCACCTATTTACTGAGTATCCACCATGTGCCAAGCACTATGCTAGGTGCTGTGATAGAGTCAGAGCCTGCCCTCAGCTATTTTACAGGTCACTGGTTGCTGGTACAAAGCAGGTCAGGAGAGAGAGCTCCAGGAGAAGAGTGCTGCAGACAGCAGGAAAGCTTTCAAGAGAAGGCATTTGATCTTGAAGAATAAGTCTGCAGCCTGAGGAAGAGGAGGAAGAGAGCCTCACAGGCATTGCAGCCTCAGGGATATCCTGGCAGAGGCATAGAGCTGAGAAGCAAGGGAGGCAGTGGTAAGAAAGGAGGCTGCAGAGGGAGCCTGGGGCCGCAACGTGGAAGGTTCTTATAGGTAAATCGCAAGCTTCCGGGTCTATCCCTTGGGGAAGTTAGCACAGTGCTTAATTCAAAGAATGACTTGATTGATTTCTCTTTCTCCCTTAGACACATATGGAGAAAATGGATTCATTCTCAGCTTCTGTTATCACCACTCTACATTTTTGATTCCCAAATCTGCATTTCCACTTCTCTTTTCTCTACCAGGAGCCCCACATGGCCAGATGGCTTTGTAGTTGAAATGTTTAATATTCCTACACCCCACTATTTCCCATTACGCCCTTACTCTTCCCTTAATCAGGCAGCTAGACCAGAGGATATTCAGTGCCTTAGTCTGTGGAGGAAAAACTTTTGACACTTAAAAGTTCAGGCCTTGGACGGACCCTCAGAACACAGAAAACAACAACAGCGACAAAAGTCCTGATGCATGCACCAGAGCTGGCTTGGAAGACAGACAGTGATAAAAGTCATTAGCAGGAGTGGGAAGCAGCCGCATAGCCCAGGGAGATCAGCTCAGTGCTTTCGTGACCACCTAGAGGGGTGGGATAGGGAGGGTGGGAGGGAGACGCAAGAGGGAGGGGCTATGGGGATATATGTGTACATAGAGCTGATTCACTTTGTTATACAGCAGAAACTAACACACCACTGTAAAGCAATTATACTCCAAGAAAGATGCTAAAATATAAATAAATAAATAAAGCTCAGGCTGCCACCTCTCCAAAAAAAAATCATTAGCAAGTAGCTCCCTGAGGAAGGAGGCCTGTGCCCTGCCTGCCTCTTCTAACTTGGCCTGGGGTGTGTCGGTGGGAAATGCGGAGGAAAAGCGCCAGATGGGTTTGGGCAGGCTGAAAGCAGAGGACACCCGTCCCCTTGTCCTTGGAAGACCCCAGAGGCAGCACAGCTCAAAGTGTATATGGTTGTGTGAGTATCTGAGCAGCTGGCACCAGGGTGGTAGAACGAGTTCCCTTGAGCCTCAGAGGCAGAGAAGAGTCCGGAACAAGAGACAACTCAGCTCTGAGTTGTATAGAAGGGAGACTGAGTACAAGATGGCTGTGTATGAGCCCTCCAGGGCTTATACCCAGACCTAAGGGAAAGTGGGAGAGTCCCCCTAAATTTCTGTCACCCTGAGGGAACAGGACTCATAGAAAAGTAAATTTACTTTTTTTTTTTTTTTACACACCTGGGGCTTGGGGGATATCCCCAACACCCACCTAAAAAATTTAAAGTAAATTTTAAACTCACTCTGTGTAATTTATTTCAATAAATGCTTCTTGGGCAGCCACTAATTGCAAGGCACCCAAAGGAGTCCAGTGGTGGGGACAGACATCCGAACATGTGCAGACTCAAAGTACAAGCAACATACTGTGAGTGCACGGAGGAAACACTCCTGCGTTCTGGCTGGCGGGAGGGCAAAGCCTTGAGGAAGCGGCTGGCATTGGCCTGGGGCCTAGAGACAGGGGTAGGAAATTGATAGGGAAACAGCAGTGGTTTCCTACTGTTGAAGAAGTTGGCAGAGCTTAGAGCACAAGGCTGGAGTAAGGGTCCACAGGGGACAAATCCCCATTTAGGGATTTGGCATAATACTAAGCTTTTAACCTAAATTCTCTTCTTTATCCTTACAATAATCCTAAATATAAAAATTATTATCCCATATGGGAGTATTGTCTTCCCACTTCTACTCTAATCCTAATAGTGTCTAAATAACTAGGATTTTTTTCCAAGATGTTCTGTATCATCCAAGGTGGGCTTTTTTTGTCATGTACATATTGTTTTCTTAATGAAAACAATTTTATTTCCTTTTTTTAACAAAAATAATTTTAAACCAAGCCTCTGAAGTGATCTTATCTTTAAATGTTCTTCCTGATCTTCATCCAGCTATTATAATTTCATATTTCTTTTCCTCAATACAATTTCACACTAATATTTAATGGTTCAGGAACCAACTGACTCATTCCTACCTGTATGCCTCTCACCATTTCCTTCCTCCTCTAGGATTTCATTCAAGCTGTTTTCTCTTTCCTCCCCTGGAATATCCACCCTGACCTTGGTCACGCTAGCCACACCTGTGCATTAAATCATACCCATTCTTCAAGACCAGGCTAACACGCTGCCTCCTACATGAAGCCTTTAGGAAGTCTTCCCGTCAGAATGACTCCCTTTCTCTTTGCTATCCCCGTGAGCATTGCTTCTGTGTCTTTATGTGGTTGTATTTAAGTTCTACATGCACATATTTTTCTTCCTCTTCCACTAGATTGTGGGCCCATGTCTTATATTACGTGTGTGTCCTATGCATCCCCGTTGTTCACATTACAGATTTTTTAATCATATAAATAAATATTTTTTTGAATTGAATCGGAGAGAAACAAACCCAAGTTTCTCCATCAGGTGTTCCAGGCCTTCCCTTCCCATATTCTGTTCCTCCACCGTATACACTAGATTTTTGTGAGGCCATGATCATTAACGCAATCATTTCCTCTTCCCCTGGTCATTTTCTCCAAAAATGGAGGCGGAAGGAACTAGATGAACATCTGGCAGCCAGAACTGCCCTGGTCCTGCCCGAGTCCTCAACAGGCAAACACCAGGGGGTGGGCGTGTGGGGTGAGGGGGAGGCTCTGGACTTCTAACCTTTGGAACTGCCTTCTCTGGGGGGACCCTGATGCTGGGGCAACTGTGGTTTCAGGGAGCTGAAATCACTGCGACTGGAAGCCTGGAAAATACCCAAAAGTCGGACCTAAATTCCAGAAGATTTTTGAAAGAAAGGAAAAGAAGTGCAGAGGTAGAGAGGACTCATGGTGAGGTCTTGCTGATTTCCTTTTGAAATTGATGGAGAGAGGTTAATGAGCAGGAAATGTCCCTGTGTCAGTTAAGTTATAGTGAGCAAGTCCGTGAATTTCTCTTTGAAAGATGTCTGTCCAAATGTGCTTTAAAATGTTCACCAGGGGAAAAGACAAAGTTCTTTTAGTACGAAATCGTTGTCCAAAGTACAACATAAGCAATGGACGAGTTAGATGCCAGAGAAACCAAATACAACCATATGCTGAGCGTATCTTGTGTGCAAAGTCTTAGAAGCTTATATTAAAGTCTTTAAGTAGTTTGGGGCTGAAGGCAAAAGGTTAGCACTTGGCAAAGGTGCTCAAAATGTCTTACTCCACCTTCTAGAATACAAACAATTATACATAAAGAATAGTTTGCAAGAACAAGGGTAATCCAATGTCTTCATTCCTAGAGAGAGATTATGGAAAACAGAATGTGGCCTGTCTTTAATTCTTTATTTATCAGGAACAAAAAAAGCATAGGCATTTTAACTATCCAGACTAACAAAATAAAAGCAAGAATAACAAACAAAAAGCAAGAATATATCATGCAGGGACTTCCTTGGTGGTCCAGTGATTAAGAATTCATCTTGCAATGCAGGGAATGATCCCTTGTCGGGGAATTAGGATCCCACACGCCACAACTACTGAGCCCGTGAGCCTCAACTAGAGAGCCTGCGTGCTGCAAACTACAGAGCCCACGCTGTCTGGAGACCGTGTGCCACAACTAGAGAGCATGGGTGCCACAACTAGAGAGCATGGGTACCACAACTAATGAGCCTGCACGCTCTAGAGAGGAGCCCGCGCACTGCAACGAAGAGCCCACGCGCTGCAATGAAAGATCCCACGTGCCTCAACTAAGACCCGAAGCAGCCAAAAAATAAATATTAAAAAAAAAAAGAATGTATCTTACAGTCCAGCCTTCTCATATTGTTGATGAGAAAAAAATGAGTCCCCAAATGGTTGAATGACTTGCTCAAGACCATCAAAGACACATTTAAACTCATCAACTCAGAGAAGCCAAAGGGAAATAATGCCAAGATATAAAATGCTTTTTATAACAATAGCATGAGGGATGGGAGATCACCCCTGTCCAGTGTCCATGGCTTTGGCTACCCTGCTAAACGGGAAGAGATTTGAATGCCAGCATCTGGTTGTCCATGTGCCCCTAGGCTGGGGAGGTCAGCCAGTGAGTCAGTTTCCAAATCATGCTGGTTTTTAGAAAATGGCCAAGCAGGGAGAGACTAGAAAGAACAGAGGGAGGGACAGAAAGTTGAAGCCTTTTAAAAGCTCTCCACAAAAGGCAAAGAGTTCTCCTTGACCATTCTGACCCCAACTGACCTCGTGACCTTGTTACCCAAGGTCAGCTTAACACTTTAGAAATGGTCCTGGCTGGCTCTGTAACCTCTGTCACTCACAACTAACAAATATGTCTTTACAGGGGTCACGTCTTGGCCAGAAACTGGCAGATTCTTTCCTTTCAATTCACATATTACCCCCAAAGTCTCTTCGGTTTCTATCAGGAAATTCAGGCTGTCTAATTTGAAACATTTTTCGCTAACACAGGATGCTGCAGTAATTGTCACTAACACAGAATTCTCTAGAGAGTCTACATTAATACACAGTTTGGAAAGTTGAGTACATTTCATAGCGATACTCAGAGAACAAACATAGTGTATGTTTCTATGTATGTTCATGCTGCTATTCAAGATGGAGAGAGCACTGAAAACTTAAATTTTAGGGGTCCAAATAAATCTTGTCTTTGGAGGAATTGTCAACAGTCTCTCTGATGCATAGAGATGCTTAGAGAAAAAGAATGGGGGCCTAAGTAAACAATCATCAGTTACTCTCATCACATTATCAAATGTTGAAAGATCAAGGACAGCTTGTTTAGAGTGAGGGGTCTCCATGTGCAATTAGACAGTTTAAAAGACTGCAGGTACTGTATGCAGCACGGTTTCAGTTTTACTCAAGTTTCAATTTTATTCAAGGCAGGAGAGCAATCAAAAGTTATAGCTAGTCCCCAGCCTTCAAGTTCCCTATAGTTACTGTAAAGATCTCTTATTACTCAAGGGATTTACCATCGCAAGATTCTCTCTGGCTAGTCTTCCAATTCATGTAAGGTGCCTTCCAAATTCAGAAAGGGGCCTGAGAACAGGAACATGGCCATCTCTAGAAGCTGGAAAGAGCAAGAAACAAGATTCCTGCTAGAGCCTCCAGAAAGGAAGGCAACCCAGCTGACACCCTGATGTTAGCCCAGGGAGACCTGTGTCAGACTTCTGACCCACAGAGCTGTAAGATAATAAATCTGTTGTTTTAAGCCACTGTGTTTGTGGGAATTTGTTACAACAGCCATCCAAAAATAATACATTGACAAAAATCTAAGGATAAAAAACGTTTACTGTTATTTTCAGACCCTAAATTGGGGGGGCGGGTAATTTGTTACGCACCAATAGATAACCAATACAGATGTTGATGCCTCAAAGTGGGCTGCTGACAAAATAAAAGACTTAAAATGTGAGAGAAATTTGGAGCCAGACAATGGGAAGAGCTTTTAAGGACTTTATGGAGAGCGTTAGTAAAAGACTAAAGGGCTCTGAAGAGACTGTCTGTTGAAGCCTGGTGGCCTTTGAGAAAGCTGACACTGAGGTCTTACAGGCAAGTTAGGAAATTGTTATTAGAAACTGGAGGAAAGGTGATCCTTGTTATGCAGCGGCAGAAATTGTAGCAATGCTGTTGCCTGCAGTAACAGGAAAGTAATAAATGTATCTAAGGAACTAGGTGCTCTAGCTAAAGAGGTTTCCAGACTAAGGGATGCAGGTGCCTCTGGTTTCCCTTTGCTACTTCAGGTAAAATGGGAGAGAAGGGAGAAGGCAAAGAAAGGACTGTTCAACAGAAAGATCCCAGGGATTATTGGGTTTGAAAAGGCCCAGCCTTTCCAGATGATGGCACGTGATACTAAAATTAAGAAAACGAGTTTCCAGAGGAAAACAAAATCCAAGGCATTTGCAGGAAAATATGGTATATACAAAGTTGAAGTTCGCTGTAGAATCATCTGTTAAGACCTCATAAAAATTCAGGATGGTACCTCAGAGAACCTTTCAGTTTTAAAAAAATGGGCTCCTAAGAAACTTAAGGGTGCTGCCCTTTACCAATGGGATGAGACTTTGGGGGGCCTTGGATGGTGGTGAACATATTATGCATGTGAGAGAGGAAGGAAACCCTGGAGGCCAGGAAGTCAGGCGATGGATAGCCACCTTGCAAGATGAACTCCCAGTTATTCTTGTTTCTGTGTATTCAAGTCTTTGTGTAGTACCATCTTACAGTATGTCAGGGTTAGTCTACATGCCAAATACAATATGGCAGAAGTAATGGTGTGTGACTTCTTTAGCTGGGTCATTAAAGACATGGTCACTTTTGCCTTGTTCTCTTGGATCATTCTGTTGTTAAATCAAAAAGTAAATACGGAGCCTGTGCTCCGCAACGGGAGAGACCACAGCAGTGAGAGGCCCGCGTACCGCAAAAAAAAAAAAAAGTAAATAAAACTAATAGACGTGAGGCAATTGTTATTTGATAAGCAGAAGGGAAAGAGATTGGATGGCACTAGGTACTGGCTTCAAAAGGAGCAAAGGAAAGAAAACAAAAATACATTTTAACTATGTAGCAATTTTTTTCCTGGTACTTAAAAATGTCCTAATAGTAGTAATAATGATAGCTAACATTTTTATAATAATGATATCTAATATTTGTTGAGTGTTTATTATGTTCCAGGAATTGTACATACATTCTCTTACTAATCCTTGCAACCCTAAAAGATAAATACTACTACTATCCCTATTTTACTGACCAAGACAGCTCAGGTTCAGAAAGGTTAAGGAACGTAACCATGTCACCCGGCAGGTAAGCATACTGCCCCTGATAACCATTTTTCCTGTTTGCAGATACCAAAACTTTTTCTCTGACCAGACCATGATGTCTTGTTGACTTCTTACTCTCTGATAGCTTCCCAGGGTATTTGTTGGCTTTCTTTCTGAACTGGGCTATGGCAGAGACTATATGTTCATTAAAACCCATTTCATTTACTACTGGGAAACCATGTACACTACATCTCCCCACCCACCCCCAGTTAGAAAGAGTCCTGGCCAATGGAAAAATGGGCTGCAATGATGTACCATACTTCCAAAACTGGCCCATAAATACCTTCTGCACAGTCCTCTACTCTCTCTCCTTCTCAGTCTGCTGTCCAGATGTAGAGTCCTCAGCAGAGGATTTTGAAGCCCTATCTGATGGTGGGTCCACAGGATGAAAGGATCCTGGGTCCCTGAATGACCACGTGGATCTTCATCCACTAACCAGGAATATTTACACTGGACATAGCTTAGCGTGAAATAAACTTTTATTGTGTTAAACTATGGAGTTTTACAGCAGCTGTTGTTCTTTATTATACATAAAACATGGGCCTACCAAAATGGTATGCAGAAACAAAACTTGATCAATTCATATCATAAATTGCTCAACACCTTCCTTATATGAAGCACCTTCCTGTCTGGTAACCGTTGCTACAAATATCTAACAAATTATTTTAGAGTCAAATTCTTATAACCTAAGGTGACTGTTATATGCAACATCAATATCTAGAAGAGATGCATATATAAGTATACCCTACAAATCAGTGAGTAACCCTATTTGTTAGGCCAGGTGGATTTGAAGCTTCCTGGTCATTATAGACATGGAATTGGATACCTGTGTGTTGATTCTAATAGTTCACAGGGAGGAAGGCTTGCATCAGATATTTTTCTGACTCTTTATAAGACAAGAATCCTCATTATATTCATTGAGAACAAAATCTGAGCTCTTTTGGAGTATTAAATGCTTGACTGAACGTGGAGCTCAGTTGCACATTATGTATGCAAATATAATATGGTTAACATTTATTGAGCATTTATTTGCTG
Source organism: Neophocaena asiaeorientalis asiaeorientalis (assembly GCF_003031525.2). Classification (NCBI taxonomy): domain Eukaryota; kingdom Metazoa; phylum Chordata; class Mammalia; order Artiodactyla; family Phocoenidae; genus Neophocaena; species Neophocaena asiaeorientalis. Next base: position 722,109 of record NW_020175439.1, on the reverse strand, counting down.
TGTGCCAGGCACTCTGCCAAGCTGTTTATATGTATTATCTCATTTAGTCTTTGTAACAACTCTGTGATATAGGTACTAATTATTATCCACCTATCACAAGCAGGGAAACTGTAGTTCAGGAGATTAAACAACTTGCTCAATATCTGAAGGAAAAAAATTTGAAATCAAGTGGTCAGATTCAAGATTAGAGAATTCACTCTTGATAACTACAATGACTATAAAAATAAAAATGAAAATTTGAAAAGAACTTCATGTATATAGTTAATTTCATTTCAAATCAGATGAAGTTTAGTAGTTAACATGAACATTTTTTTTTTTTTTGGCCAGTGTAGTCTAAGACTTGGATTTCTGTTGAACTAAAATGAACAAACAAACACAAAAACAACCATTAGGCAAAAACAATTTAGTGAAAGAGACATAAGTCTAATAAAAGTTTGAATTTTTGTTTTGCTCTTATGAGTGTTCGCATAATAACTTAGAAAACCATGGATGGTAGTCTTAAACCTAAGAGTGAGGCAAGAAATATATTTCTATTCTCAGAGTGGATGGGAGACAAAAAGGTATTTATTTGGTGGTGAAATCAGAGACTGGCATCGAAAGTGGAGAATTCATTGCTTAATCCTCTCTCAGCAAGTTGGGACCTTACAAACCCATGAAGTTAGACCTGTTTATCACCTTAGAACATAAAGTATAACATTTTGTTTTAATTTCTATGTCTTCTAAAACATTATCCTGTTTCCTCTCAAAGATTACTCATTCTTTGTCTTTTTTCTCTCTTTGGATTTTCCATTTCCACATCTAATTTATTTATCTCACTTTTTACATTCTTCAACAGACAGACATTTTTCATTAACCTGTTCTTTTAATTTATCTAGAGCAAACAAAATGCTAAACTGATCCCTGATCGAAGAAAATCAGACTTCTACCCATCATTTCTTTAAGAAATAGGAAAATGTCAAATAAGTTTTTATTCACTGTTTTGTGATGAGGCTTTTCAAAAATACTACAGAATAGCTGGTAAATATTGTATGAGATCAAGTTTGTGAAAACATTTGGTAAACTATAGAAATTATATAAATGGAAGGCATTATTATATGGTATTTGTTTTACTTTTTAGAAAAAAACACTCTGAAATTTCTTTCATATTACAAAAATTTTAAGTTGTTAGTCAAAACTGAAAATAACTGTTCAAAACACAGTTTTCTCTCTAATTTTTTTGTCACAATCAGAGAATCTTACAAGCTGATAAAAGTTAGTAAAATTGTTTTTTTCTCTTGAGAAATTTGCAACACAGAAAGACCCCACTAGTTTTTGGAACGACAGATGAGAAATAACGCACACCGAATGTAAACTGGTATAGCCACTATGGAAAACAGTATGGAGTTTCCTTAAAAAACTAAAAATAGAGTTATCATATGACCTAGAAATTCTACTCCTGAGTATATATTTGGAAAAGACAAAAACTCTAATTCAAAAAGATACATGCACCCCACTGTTCATAGCTGCACTATTTACAATAGCCAAGACATGGAAGTAACCTAAATGTCCATTGATAGGTGAACGGATAAAGAAGATGTGGTATATATAAACAATGGAATATTACTCAGCCATAAAAAAGAATGAACTATTGCCATTTGCAGCAACATGATGGACCTAGAGATTATCATACTAAATGAAATAAACCAGTGAGAGAAAGACAAATATTATACAACATCACTTATTTGTGGAATCTGAAAAAATAATACAAATGAACTTATTTATAAAACAGAAGCAGGCTCACAGACATAGAAAACAAACTTACAGTTACCAAAGGGGAAAGGGGGGATAAATTAGGAGTATGGGATTAACAGATACACACTACTACATATAAAATAAACAACAAGGATTTACTGTATAGTACCAGGAACTAATTATATTCAATATCTTGTAATAACCTATAATGGAAGAGAATCTGGAAAAGAATATATATATATATATATATATATGTAACTGAATCACTTTGTTGTACACCTGAAACTAATACAATATTGTAAATCAACTATACTTCAATTAAAAAAAAAATCCACACCAAGTCCCATGATGAAATTTCAGAGCACCTTGGATAAAGAAATAATCCTAAAAACATCCAGAGGGAAAAATCAGGCCATATTCAAAGAATTAGGAATCACAATAATTTAAAGGACTCTTCAACACAAAATAATGCCAGAAGACAGTGACTGTCTTTAAAATTTTGAAGAATGATGATTTTCAGTTGAGAATTCTATATCTTGCCACACTGTCAATCAAGCATGAGAGTGAAACAAAAGCATTTTCAGGTATTCAAAGACTCAAATAATACCTCCCAAGCACCCTTTCGTGGAGATCTACTACAGGATATACTTTAGCAAAATGAAGGGATAAGCAAGAAAGAAGACATGGGATCCAGGAAACACAACTCCAACTCTGGAGAATTAGATAGGAAAGTCCCAGGACAAGAGCTATACAGCAGCTGATAGAGTCAGGAGCCCGGACTGGAGGAGGGAGATGGAGGCTCTGATTGGGGGATGGGGAGGGGTACACAGAACTGCTTGTTCTCATCATGATTCTTTATGTTCATGTGTTAGTTTGATAACTTTTAACTTATATCCTGTCTTGGATTATCCTCTCTGCCACTTAAGCACATTCCTCCCCAGCCCAGTCCCCCCAGCACTGTTACAGCACATATCACGGAGCCTTATCATTTGTTTATACGTCTGTCTCCACAGTTATGATGTGAGTTCAATGAGGGTTGGGCTGTGTCATTTCATCTTGATTTTCTCAGCCTCCAACAGAGTGCCTGAGTATGTGTTTGCCCAATTAAACCAAATACTGATTAAGATAGTTGCATGTAAGAAATTCCTCAAAAAGAGCATTTTTTTTATATTGACATGATAGGATTTCAAATCAGAGAAAAGTCTATTTCAAACAATTAACATTCTCCTGACATTAATATTAAACTATCAACAAATGAAATGATTATGTCTACAAAATGCACTAATCCATTCACCGAATAGATATCGTGTCCACTTTATGCCAGAAAATCTTCAGCTTGCTGTAAGCGAGATAAAGTCCTCTAGTGGGAGAGGGAGGAAATAAATACAGCACGAAAAAATATATGCATTAATGCTGTGCTAGGAACAGAGAATGACAGTGGGGGAGAATGGGGTTTTCCCTTAGATGGGGTAGCCAGGGAAGTCCTCCTTTTTCCCCTGTTCTTCCTTCCTCTGCTTCCCTCCACCCTATTAGAAAATGGGGCAGCATTAGAAAACACACAGTGAGATTTTAATCAGGACTCCCCTGAGCTGAGTCAGATTCTTCAAGTAGAGATGGACAAAAAGAGGGCAGCTCCTCTCTCCTTGCCTCCATTTAAGGTGATAAAACAAAACAACCTTTATGGGACTCAGAAAAGGATTTCTTGCACCCTCAAAGGCTGTGAAGAGGCCACTGCGAAATCTTTTAAAAATTTAACACTCCACCAGTACGGGAGCTTTGAACTGAAAGCAGGTAGCCAGGGTACCACTCCACATTAGCTGCTGCCATTCAGTGATAAATGGGATTTGACTGGTATAAACGGGAATATGATTGCGTAGCGGACATCAAGCCTAAGTGAAACTTTAGGAGTCAAGCTTTAAAATTAAAATCTCTTCTAATTCCTGAAACATTCATAATTAAGGGGGATCAATTTTTGTCAGTGCTTGTAGTAAGTCATACCTACCACTCCCAAAATATATAATCATACATATTCATTTTGGAAAATGAAAACATATCAGACTTTTCAGTCTTTGTTCACAGTTATGTTATCACCAAAAATACTACAAGAGGGCTTCCCTGGTGGCGCAGCGGTTGGGAGTCTCCCTGCTGATGCAGGGGGACATGGGTTTGTGCCCCGGTCTGGGAAGATCCCACATGCCGCGGAGCGGCTGGGCCCTACCCAAAAAAAAAAAAAAAAAAAAAAATGCTACAAGAGAAAGTTGCTGTACATGATTAAGTTAATCTTTATTGTTAGACTATTTTAAAAATAAATAAATATAAGGCAACTGCTAACCTGTTAAGTCATCAGTCATAGTTATTTTAATAAGAAATTTGAACTTGCAGAATATAAATTTTCTGAAAAATGCTAGCCAAAGCAAACAAATTATAATCTATTTGTATGGTTATATATGTTCCTGCATTTATCTACCTTTTCTTCTCTAACTCTTATAGACAAGAGGTCTAGAAAACACCTTGCAGGGATTCAAAAATCTTTAAAAATCTTATACTAACTTTAAAGATTCTATGTCTACAATTACAATTATTAAAACGATTCTCCCCAGTCACCTTCACATAGCATCTATCCCTTGCCAGTGATAGCCATACAATCTGCAAACTAGAGAAATATATCTGCACCTTTGTTAGCTGAAAGAATGTGTGCTTAGTGTCAAGGGTCTACAGGTTTATGAGCTCCTAGATAGAGCTGGTGAACCATTTAGATACAGCCACACAGCAGACAGTAAACAGAAATTACTAAATACCACTAGTACTATTATTTATGGTAGATAGGAGAAGGAGTAACAGCAAACCAATACAGAGTGATGGGCTTGAAATTTCCCATTGATACAAAATGCATTTTCAATGTGACATTAAATACTTACCAATTGATAGAGGTCTTTGAGGGGGTGCTCAAGAAAATTTTGGGTTCATAAAGTGTAACTCATTAAACGATGGGCTAGAAGTTGCCACTATATCTCTGTCTTTATGTGGGTCATCAACATTTCCCCTGGCAGGGAATAGAGAGAGCTTGGTGTTTCTCCAAGCTTGAGGCTTGAAACACTGGCCAGGTGAGTTAGGGTGGGGTGGACGCAATTCAGAAGCTTTTAATTGTGAACTACATTCCTTTCCCTACTTCCACATCAGCCCCACCATGAACATACCAGCCGCTGACTAGAGACTATCAGCACCATTCCACTTATCAGGAGACAAAGTGAAAAGCAGTTTATTCCTCCCTTGGAAAATTTGGGGACCCCCTGGTCCACTGTGTGCAAAGCACTTTGCTAGGTGCTATGTAAAGGTGTTGAGGCACGGCGCACTATTTGAGAACAGTCATAAAAGATTTATGAATGTACTAAATAAAAGCTTAGCATGGGTGTGTCTAGAAATGGAGTGCTGAAGTCCCTTTAGACCCCTGGCGTGCCTCTAATGAAGCATGAAGGTGTTGGGGCCAATATCTTAGTACACAGTGTTCCTTCCCACCAGCACCACTTTTCTCTTTTCCTCATCCACCAAACAGAGCATGAGTAAGAACACGCACCGCTTTAGTGGTTTAGGAGACCCGCAGCAGGCCTGGCTGGAAGATGTGGAATTTCTAAATCCCACAATTATGCTGTGAATTTATTCCCCAACTTTTACTTCTTTGGTCTAAACCTTTTTTTCACCTCTTCCTGTACAGATCTCACTTCACAGATCCTCACTACACTTCCTTTCAGCATCCTCAAACTTTTCATTTTCTGATTGTTTTTCTTTCTCCCCCTGAAGTTGTATCAGGCAGAGCTGGACCTAGAACTCTTACATGAAGATAAGCTCCTTGCTGAAGAGGAGGGAATGATTAACTTTCAGGTGCCAGAAGTTATACTAGGCATCCCACTGCCACGTGTTCACGCACGTGCGTATCTTGCTTGTTATTTCTCAGACGCATTGCAGTAAAACCCCTGAAATAAAAGTTCAGTTGACATTAAATCTTGTCTACTATAGATTTTTGAATATGATCAAAGGCATATGAATCCAATGATAAAGCCACTCTTGGTATGGCTAAGGAAACAGACACGCACCAAGCAATAAAGCACGGATGAGACAAGCCCATCTTTGAATTTTGCATTGTCACTGACTTGTTGGGAGACCCTGAGTAAGTTTTTTAATCTCTCCAAGCCAAGTTTTTTAACCTCTGTAGAACGGATTAGCTATTGCTATGGCTGATATTACTTTGGCCTCCAAACATTTACCCTCTTGGTTATTCACTGCCTGCATTCTAGGTCTTGACTCTTAAAATGTGGAATTCAAAGGTGATTATAATATGCTAGACCTAGTAGGACCAAAGTGACATATAATGAGACTAAACCTTCCTTGTCCTGGACAGTATGCATCTACGAACACAACCCAGGTTTGCATTAGCACGACTGCAAACACACACATCATCGTCTCAGTTGTGATCAATATCTGCAGGTCATTTTCTCACAAACTGCAGATAAGTCAGTTTTCCCATGAGCAGCCCTGACTCCTGTCCATCAGGTGCAATTAAATTAACCAAAAAGTACGAGTTTATGTTTATCTCAGTTAAATTCCATGCTATTTGATAAACAAGGGAGATGTTCCTCGCCTATCACACAGTCCAGCTGTACCAGTTGTCTAAGGTTTACTGGTCCAAGTAAAGCAGAAAGAAAAGGTGCTCTCAGGTAGACTGCAATAGGTGAAGGGAGTGTGCCAGCAAGAACCAGTGAGTTGCGTTATTTCAGAGCTTAAGAAATATGGACAGAAATCTTGGCTAGTAAAAAGGACCTTGTTAGATCTGTCTGTAGTTCTAACCGTCCACCTCCAGCTATTACTCCTCTCTCCCTTCTACTTTTCACAGGACACTCAGAGCTCTAAGAACAAGGACTCTGAGTCAAGTAGACTTGGAGGAGAAGCATGCTTTTGTCATGTATCTGCTGTGTGAAGCCCACTAAGCTACTTAGCCTCTCTGAGCCTCTGCTCATCTGTAAAATGAGGACAGTAATATTATGCCTAGCCTATCTGGTTGTGAGGATTGAGTGAGATGAAATTGCTAGAGCACCTGGCACAGGGCACACAGAAGACAGTGCACCACAGGCCACTTGTCCAAAGGGCAGCTTTTGGGGAAATTATGGCCCCCTGGACAAAGTTCAAGCTCCTTAGCATGGCATGAGGCCTCTTGACGTGGTCCTGCCTCTTTTCCCTCCACTCTCCAATGTGGCCTGTACTCCAGCTGTACTGACCTAGAGCTACAGGTCAGTATCCTGAATATACCTTGATCTTTTGTACTTCAGTGCCATATTCATACCGTTCTATCTGGAAGGCTCGCCCCAACCCTGTCCAACTAGGAAACTTCCACTCACCCTCAAGATTCACTGCAGATATCAGCTCCACAGTCAAGCATGTATTAGGAGACAGTTCTTCATGGTTCTCTTGCATTTCTGCACATCTTGAAAGAGAGAGACAAGCTGTACTTTGTGCTGGACTATCTCTTCAAGGATGTTTGTATAGCAAATAGCCACGGAAGACAGAGATAGTGTCTCCCTCTGGAGCAAAGGACAGGTATGCCTACTACCCATTATAAAAGGTTTGGGTTCCTAAAGCTTAGGGCTCCTCTCCTGTAATACAACCCACTGGGCAGGTGACATCTGGTCCTCTTTGTGCTGCTCTGTGGAATTTGAGGCTTAGGGAACTGATGCAAAATTGCTGGTATTCTGGCTACTGTTATTGCTATGTGTAATATACTGCCCTTCATCTCTGACACAGGAGTTTTGTGTCTTCCACCAGCATCCACGAAATGGTGGCAGGATAATTTGTTAGCTTGCAAGCAGGGTAAAATCTGAGACCCTTCATACTTCTTGGTAGCATGCTCCCTCCCTTCCCATTTCATTCCTCTGTAGGAGTGTAAATTGCTCCTTAAATTCCATTCTCAAATTATCATGAACATTGCAGACTTATCACAAAATTCAGTATCTGTGTCATTTTCTGATAACTGTATCTGCAATATCTATCACTGTCTATAAGACACTGGATGCTCAGTACTTTGCTGAGTGAATGAATGTGGCTAGCTCTCAGCAGTTCCTCAGGACTCTTCCCATTGTTGGTGTGTATCCAAGGGGTTGCCCAGTGCTCGTGGCCTCAGTTCTAAATGTCCTGTGTTCGCTTCTGCTGCAAACACTTGATCACCTCCTTCTTCCTGCCCTGGAATGGCCCATTCAGTTCTGGTGGCTGATGAGTTACTTCTGGCTCCCCTTTCCCGACTCTCTTCAGTTTCCTTGTAAATTGTGTACTAGTAACAAATCCTCACTTGAAGAGTCCCCCAGGACCTCTCTTCTGAATTTCCACCTTCCAGAACAACTACCAGGACTGGAAAAAAATTCTATCATGCAACATATTAGTTATGCATCGTGTTATGTGCAAATTAAAATAAATGTGTCCACTGCATTTTTTAACCAAGCCAATAGTAATAAATGTAGAATATATATGCTCTATATATTCTTAGCAAACATGGGCTTCTGCTTTGTTGTTATCATCACTGCCTTTACTATACATTGACAACCTGCTTTTTAAAAACTGTGGTTAAAAAAAAAGAGAACACACAACGTGAATTTACTCGGCAGTTTTCAGTGTACAACAGATTTCTACAACTTTTTCACATTGTGTAACCAACTCCATAATCATGGAACCTCAACTCCCCATTTTCTCCTCCCTCCAGCCCCTGGCAACCACCATTCTATTTTCTGTTTCTATGAATTTGATTACCTTAGATACCTCATATTAGTGGAATCATTCATTATTTATCTTTTAGCAATTGAATTAACTTCACTTAGCATAACTCCCTCCGGGTTTATCCATGTTCTGGAATATGACAGGACTTCATTCTTTTTTAGGGCTGAATAATATTTCATCATACGTGTTGTGATATATATATATATTTTTTTTCCTTTATCCATTCATCCATTGATGAACATTTAGATTGCTTCCACATCTTGGCTATATGAATAATGTTGCAATGAACATGGGTGTGCAAATATCTCTTCAAGATCCTGTTTTCAATTATTTTAGGTGTATACCTAGAGTGGGATTGCTGGATCGTATTGTAGTCCTGTTTTAGTTTTTTGAGGAACCGCCACACTGTTTTCCATAGCAGCCATGCCATTTTTCAGTCCCATGAAGAGTTACCACCACTTTTAAAATAATCCATTTCAGAATGTTTCTGATGGCAAATATTAAGCTCATCAGTGAGTGATTTCTTTTCTTGTTTTAATTAATTAATTATTTTATTTATTTTTGGCTCTATCGGGTCTTTGTTGCTGCTTGCGGGCTTTCTCTAGTTGCGGTGAGTGGGGGCTACTCTTTGTTGCGGTGCGCGGGCTTCTCATTGCGGTGGTTTCTCTTGTTGTGGAGCACGGGCTCTAGGTGCGTGGACTTCACTAGTTGTGGCACACGGGCCTAGCTGCTCCACAGCGTGTGGGATCTTCCTGGACCAGGGCTTGAACCCTTGTCCCCTACGTTGGCAGGTGGATTCTTAACCACTGAGCCCACCACCAGGGAAGTCCCTAGTGAGTGATTTCTTAAATCACATGAAGATCATAGCATGTGATCCTCATCCAGGGCCTGGCCACCTAACCAACATAGTAGGAGCTCAACTCCAGAAAAATAAAATTGAACAACTCAGACTTTTGCTGCGTTTTCTCATTCTCTATGCTTCATAAGCATATACAAATGGTCCTATGATTCCATAGAACCAGATAATGTTTAGTGGCCAGAGGGCTGTAAGATCATTTTGTACAGCTCCATAATTTGGTGGGAGAAGTTATGTCATTTTTCCCTCCGAAGGCTAGGAGTCTTGAATTTATTTAGAGAAAACGGATTCCTTTTTTTTTTCTTTTTTTAACCTACCATCATCAGATTTCAGTTCTCTTTTAACTATATAGGCTCTACCCTTTTTGGCTTGAACATAATTGTCCTTGTTTTAGAATATAGAATAGCCCTAAGCAAAATAGGGCTTAGGTAGTTGTTTATATCAATGAGATTTTTTTCCTTCAAGGGGGTAACTTTGGGAGGTTAAACACCTAGGCTTTTCTTACCTCTTTCAGGACCAGCTTAGGAACTATTCCAGTAAGTCATTATTGTCACCATCAGTGTAATCACCAAACAAATTAATCAGATTTGACTCTTAAAAACCTGAGTATTGCAAAATTAAACCCACTCTAAAAGGACACAGATTTGGCACTAGTGGGAATATTTACTCACAAAATAATAATAGCAATTATTTATAGAGCTATGCACCAGGTACTTTCCATGCATTCTATCACAGTGCCCCATTGGTATTATACCTATTCCCATTAAACAGATGAGGTTTGAGAGCATAACTAACTTGTCTACATAAGACTGAAATTGGAACTCTAGTCTGTCAGACACTCAAAACTATGCTCTTGGGCTTCCCTGGTGGTGCAGTGGTTGAGAATTTTCCTGCCAATGCAGGGGACACGGGTTCGAGCCCTGGTCCGGGAAGATCCCACGTGCCGCGGAGCAACTAGGCCTGTGAGCCACAACTACTGAGCCTGCGCGTCTGGAGCTTGTGCTCTGCAAGAAGAGAGGCCGTGACAGTGAGAGGCCTGCGCACTGCGATGAAGAGTGGCCCCCGCTTGCCGCAACTAGAGAAAGCCTTCACACAGAAACAAAGACCCAACACAGCAAAAATAAATAAAAGAGACTTAAAAGGTACAAGTTTAAAAAAAAACAAAAACAAAAAAACCCTATGCTCTTAGCCATTGCCGTGTTACTTACTATACGCAAGGCACTGCAGTGGAATCTGTGGGGCATTGGAGAACTAGGTAACAAGTCCTTAGGTAGCTTATGCAGGCTACTACCTGACATAAGACAAGTATTATACATGAAAGAAAGTGTAACTGTCCAAGAAGACATGTACTGTGTTATTTAAAGAAGTGTGCTATAAATTCTGAAGCCGACAGGAATAGGAGGGAAGGGAGGGAGGGATGGAGGGGGAGAGGAAGAGAGGAAGGATGGAAAGAAGGAAGGAAGGAGAAAGAAGGAAAAAAGGAAAGAAATAAAGAAGTTTAAATTTAAAGACATAAAGGATTATACAGTAGAAAGGGCAACAAATCAGAAGCCATGGATTCTGGTTTCTATTTACTACTTACTAATAAGTGACCTAGGGTATACTGTAAATTTTATATAATATGGTATAACTACATCATCAGGGGAAGTTTATTGCTGCCCAACATGGGACAGTAAATATATCAGAAAAGTTTAATCTCATCACACTATATGTATCATATATATTATATTATTTTCACATTAGATGCAATGCTATGTTCTTCCCCAATACAAGTCAAAGTCCAAAGCCATCTTAAAAGAATCAAAGGCTCCTATGATTAATTGAAATGTTAAAGAAAAGGCAAAGTGGCAGTTTAAAAGAAGTTCTTCCCTTGCTTTTTAGCTTACCTCTCCCCTCCCCCAGCCTTTATTCTTCTGATTTACTCAAAAAGGAGAGCATAAAAGCATCTTATTAGCAATTCTTATCCAGGAAATATAAGCACTTAGGATCAATTGAAAGGGAACTGGGAGAAGGGGGAGTTAAGAGGGAGAAGACTGTCATACAATAAAAAAAATCTAGTTTAGTAGGCACACAGTTAAGAATATCACTTTGTGTATATCTGATTTATCAGATGTTTAAAACATCCCTGCAAATGTTTTATTACCTCTAAACATTTCCCCTTTCCATGAACCTTTACTCTGCTGCTTAGAAATACTTGAAATTCATCTTAATTATAAGTCAGCTTTTGGAAGCAATAGAGCCCAGGGTATTACATGCAGTTAAGTTGAAATTGTTAAGTAGACTGATCCCTATTATAGTAAGCTTCCGGGGAAGGTTACTCCCAGCAGATGTACTAAAACTGTTGATTCCTCCTCCTTTTTTTTTTTTTCTCATAAGGAGGATTTTTGGAACATGCTAAAGGCAGCGAGTGTGTTGATGTCCTAGTGACAAAAGCTAGATTTCTGTCAGCTGCTTTCATTAAGGTTAGCTTTTAGCCTGTGCCCTCATCATGGCCATAGATTTAGTTTTGGGTTAGGAAACGCTAATCCACATGTAAATGTTCCCCATGATCCACACATGTTTAGCAGTCTGATTACATTTTTAATGTACCTTTTAACTCCTCTTGTTATCCTGAATTAATTTTAAGAGATGTGAACAAATTCACATTTGTGTCTTTCCTAGTCAGTTTAACTTCTAACCAGGTAGTATCAACGCCTAGTCCCCTAGACCCAGCTCGGAGAATCTAGAAATCTCATCTGGCCTCAACTCTCAGCACAGGGCCTTTTATGTGCACAGCTCTCACGAATTAAAGAACTTTAGGTTGAGAAAGAGATAACAAAACGTCTCCCCAAACGGTAATTGTTCATTTCAGGGCACTCTTCAGAGATGTTTTTAAGCCAGGGCTGCATCTCACGGGGGCAGGGAGGACAGAAACCGTCTCCAAATGTCGGGGCTTATCTCCCGGAGATGCCTCCAGTGTAGCAGACAAATCTCCGAAGTGGGAAATAGTTTTCCCTCCACAGGGCCTCGGCGTGTGAGCGAAGGAGGGGGATGGGCAGGGGCCATCAGGGGAGAAGTCTCCGGCCTTTTCACGTCTCTCAACACCATCCCTCCCTCACCCCGCCTCCTCCTTCCCCGAATCCTAAACAGGCCCGG
>NW_020175439.1:662172-708856 GCF_003031525.2 Neophocaena asiaeorientalis asiaeorientalis | reverse complement strand
CGGCGGCGCTGTCCACTCCACCGCCCCCGCCCTCTCCAGCCGCCGCCTCACTCCGCCCCCGGGCCGGACGTTCGGGCCTCCCGCCTCCTGCGAGCTGGTGTCCGTGCGCCGGCCTTGCCGCGCCCGAAGAGACCAGCTGCCGGCCGCGCCGTGCCACGCCACGCCGGTGCCCGAGCGGGAAGCCCAGGCTGCGCGCGTCCAGCCGCCGCGCGGAGAGCGCCCGGAGGAGGGAGCCGGCAGGCGGACAGCGGCTGCGGGGCGGCCGGGGAGCATGCCCACCCAACCCTGCTGAATGGCGCCTTCCCTGAGACCCCTCGCCCGGCCGCGGCCGCCAGGGATGCTGCTCGGCGCGCTCCTGCTATTTCCCTCCTGCGCTCCCCCGGCCGCGCGCTGCGGGCCGGCGCCAGCCGTCCACTCTCGCCCCTTTCTCCTCGCGCCATTGTCCGCGCTCCGGCCGCGTACTCGCCTTCGGGGCCAGCCTGGGCTCCGCGCAGGCCGTCCTCTAGCCGGGGCCGCCGCGGCCGCACGTGGCTTTATTTATATTGTTTCCTTAGTGGCAGCCTCGCGGCGCAGGGGGCGCCGCGTTTCCGCGCGGCTTCCCCTGTTTGCAGTGGGGGCTTCCCCACGTTTTAGGGCGGGGGAGAGAATAGGTGAACTCAGCGCCCAGGTCAGACCCCTAAGTGCCCCCACTTTCCCGGATCCGGATCGAACTAGGAGGAGACGGGAGGGGTGGAATTGGAAAGAGAAGAGGAGTGCAAGTTTTGTGGCCCATTTGTGCTCCGGAGGGAAGGGAGAAGGGTCCCGAAGCTGAAAAAGAAGGTATCTAAGTAGGGTTTATTTCTAACAGCTAGGGATTTGGGGGCAGGGCCTGAGATATGTGCGAATCTGAAGAGCCCTCCAAACTCCAGGTTAGCCTTGAGCAAACTTGGATGAACTAATTTTTCTCTTTTGACGTGTTGCTTTATTCTTAAAGAGTTAAAAATTGTAAAGTGGGTGCGGGGTGCGCGGGGAGAAGAGGTGTTAAGAATTGGTTGTTTTATTTGTTTACAGGTTACAAACCCCAGACTTTCGTGGGTTTTTTGTTTTGTTTGTTTGTTTCCTGGAGGAGTTAGTTTTCTATTAGCAAGAGAAAAGGATCAAAGTCAGATGTGACTCGGAAACACAATGGGGGCCTTCCGGAGTGGTCCTCGCTGCGCGGGGCTACTAGGGTCGCTCGTGTCGCCCTGGGCGTCCATTAGGAGAAGTCGGCAGCCAGGGCGTGGGAGCGTGACTAGTGTGTGAGGTTTGGAGGGCCTGCCTTGATGAGAAACAGAGATCAGTCCCGGGGATTGGTACTCATGAATTCAAGACAATCAGAAGGAAGATGAAATGCCCTCCGCCCCTAAACCCCTCATACTCTACTCGGCCCCAATCAATATGCAAGACTTAAGCTAACCTTTGCGCTAAATGCAGGAGGTGACAGGGTATTAGTTGGTCATCGGATGCTTTTTTCCTGACGGGGACCCGGGACGATGTGTATGCCTAGCATAAAGCCTTTACTCTGCTCTGATAAAAATGTGTATTGGTTGATTAAGCAATCTCCTATCCCTGTTAGACAGTAAGGACCAATTAGTCACACATTTTTTTCCAACAGTTGGTAGTTCTAAAAAAAATGAAATAGAAGTTTCCTAATCCGATCACCCACTGAGTACAAGCAGCAAGAGTTAGCAACTTTTCAAAGTCAAATGTTTGTCTTTTAAATACCTACCATACTCTGCAGAAATCAAGTAAATGGGTCTCTTTCAGGGAGCAGAGACGAGAGTCCTTGCTATAAAAGGGCAGATATAAAAGTGCAAACTTGTCATCTGTCACAAAAGATAAACGCACTTCCCAAAGGAGTAGGTACCAGGGGTTTCAAAAACTCTTCAAGGGACAAGGAAATAAACTTGCTTGTTCACAGAGTCCGAATTTTGCTAATGATTTCTTGTAAAATTAGACTTTTACGACTTACTCTGTTCAAGATCTTTTTGACAAGCTTGTAAAAGTAAGCAAACAGCTTGTGCTCAAGAGTTTTCCCGATGATTTTGAAACTCTAGCAAGGTACTTGAGGACAGAATTCTTAAAAGGGGTAAAAGTTATTGAAATCTTCCCTATGCTTTTTAGTATAAGATGTTGTAAAAAGATTTCTCTGATTTGTTGAGAAGGTTAGCTGAAACTTAGATTGGTTTATTAAGGTGTTTGTAAGTTAACTAATATGGTTTGTTAAACTTTGTCTCATTACACTCTGAATATGTGTTTTACAATTGTGTGTTAAGAAATGATTTTACACTTATAATTCTGGGTATGCCTTTCCCCCCTTTTCCTTGTAGGAGTATGGTGCTTTAGCGAACTGTTTTTTATCAAAGAGCCACAGGATATAACTGTCACAAGAAAGGACCCAGTCGTTTTAGATTGCCAGGCTCATGGAGAAGTTCCTATTAAGGTCACTTGGTTGAAAAATGGAGCAAAAGTGTCTGAAAATAAGCGGATCCAGTTTCTGTCCAATGGCTCTTTATACATCAGTGAGGTGGAAGGCAAGCGAGGAGAGCAGTCTGATGAAGGATTTTATCAGTGCTTGGCCATGAACAAACATGGAGCCATTCTTAGTCAAAAAGCTCATCTGACCTTATCAAGTAAGTGTTTAAGTTCTTGGTTGTTGGACGTTTTTCACTGCTGCATTTGGATGATTTCTCAATTCATTGGCATGCTAACCTGGAAAATCACACAAACATTAAGAATTTTCCTGGAGACAGTAGTTGATGCTAACTAAGGCATGCAGAAAAATCTGAGGAAAAAAATATCTAAATTCGAATGAGTGATTTAGAACAGAAGTCCCATTAGGTTTAGAACACCAAAACCTGTAGAGGTAGCTTTGTATAAATTTGTTTCAAACTGTGAAAAAAGTTGGATGAAAAGTTTGACCAACACAACAAAAGTTGTTCTAAAATCTCATTTTTGTAAATTAATAATTAAAATTTGAAAATCACAAGCAACTTTTTCTGCTTTGTAGATGGCCCTTAAGTGCTAAATCTTTCGTATAGCCCAAGCTTCCATTTCTCTGACTGCTTTAAGATCACCCATGTTGCTTTTTAATTGATAGAGAGGGCATTGGTCAGTAACTCCCAAGCCTTTGAAGTATTGGAAGGCTTTTCCTGCTGGGAGAGAAAGAGATTAAGGCCATTTCCATATTATGCCTAATGGACTTAAACCAGATCTGCCCACTTTTTTCCAGTTGTCATAAAGTTTGCTGTCTAATGATTTCCTTTGTATTAACAACCCAGTCAGATCAACCATTTGTCCAAGTGACCCACTGCTTGGTGGTTGCCCTGGTAACTGTTGAGTGTAAACAGGGGCCTAGGATAGTTAGAGAACTCCTTGTTTTCATTGAGGCTTTCCACCTCTTCAGGTGATCAAATACCCCCGCACTCAAGATTACAAAAGACAATGTAAATCTTAAGACAAAACAAAACACAGCACAACTGTATTTTAAAAATAGTTTTACAGGCATCCTAGCTACAAGCTTTTGTTAATCCACAAAAGCTAGATTTTGCACTATATCTACAAATTGATCATTTACAAGATGAACAATAGGAGAAGGGAGCTCTTGAGATAACGCCATAATCTTTAAGAAATAGTTTCTTCAGGGTCTCCATAGTTAAAATTCAGCTATTGGTGGGGGTTTCTTAGGTGACTTTATTGTAACAGTCCATGGCCATATTCATGCCATCCTCATTTCAGTAATATATTTTATTTGTACAATAATAATTAATAGTGGAAAATAAATTGCAAGCAGAGATATTTTTATATTGAAAAATGTCAGAAAAGTAGAGGTTTCCAATTCTAGTCCCCCTTTCCCAGAATAGTATAAACCTGAGAGAATGTCTGATAAACTCCTTTTTTTTTTGCTGTGATCATTGGCCAATAATCATCTTTTTGTGTTGTTGTTGAGTAGTGGTTTTTCAGTACAGTATTGTTTTCAGGATAGTGTGCTTTTTATGCTTATGTCCTGTTCATTTAATTTTTGTCTAATGTAAAATTGTTCTATAGAGTTGTAATTTTTCTACCTTTTTGGGTTTGTGGAATATTGTGTTTTCATATCCAGGAACTGTAACTTGTATTACCTTGCCAGAGAGGAGAGGGGCAGGATGGAAAGGTGGAGGGGGGCAGATGGGCTTTGAAAGATGAAGCATTTGTCATGACCACACGGTATTTCCAGGACCTCCTTAGAAGCCTGACAATTCTAAGGCACTCAGAAATACTTTGAAAATACACAGAGCTTTCAGTTTTCATAAATAAAGTCTGAACAGTATTAACATAGTAATAGTGAAACAATGTTAATATTGGCTTTTTGAGTAGCGTTGGATTTTGTATCTTTATAAAAATTATTAATGACAAATATTTTATTAGATGTGAATCATTTTGAAGGCTTTTGTGGTGAAGTATTCATATTTTAAGTATCAAAAACTTTCCAGTTAAACCATGTAGAACATTGCTTTGCTGTTAAATATCAACTGTAGTATGTTAGTTATAGGAACCACACTTTTCATATGCACACATTTGGAGGTGCTTTGCTAGGAAATTGCATTCAGTGTTGTAGATTTAAAATAAGAAATGCATAGTGGGTTTAGATTTTTCTTTAGAAATGAAATTTCTTAGAGATTTGAAATTCACCAAGTTAGTTCTGATATCTGAGAAGCAATGTCCAATGACATTGTCGTCTCAGATGACTTTATCCTGTGTTCATGGTAAGATGTTATACGAATTAAACAGGAAGAGAATAGGCATTAAGTGGACATTCTGTTTTTGTGGGGTTTTTTTAAAAGGTTGGTTCTCTCCTAGTTAGTGAAAGCAGCAGGGTGCAAGTATGTTCTTTTTATTTTCTGGTCAAGGATTTTGTCAGCAAGCATATCTTTTAGTTCTGAAGTGTAATAAGTAGATCTGCACCTGGAAATCTAAAACTTTAATCTGTGCAAGTTTTAGATTTTTAACGCAGGCAATCAAGTCTTGGTTTCTAAATTTAGGAACTAGAAGCTGAAAGTTGCACTCTAGGCAAGAATTCCATTATTCATGTGTAAATTAGGAATTCACAGGGTTAAAAGGTTAGAAACTGGCCAGGATGAGGTTTACCCTTGTGATAAAGAGCAGATGACCCTCATTCATTGGCCGAAGCTTTCATGTAGCTCTTCTGCAAAGTTAGTTATTGCCATGAATTGTTCTTGAGGAATGCAGAAATTCAAATGTGAACAGGCCTTTCCTTAAGTGTCACTATGGAGCCTTATCTCCCAGGCACATCAGAGCTGGCTGTGGGGACAAGGTTCCTCCCCAAAGGCCTGGAGGCTTTGCTTTCCTGTTGTTCATCCAAGCACAAAAGGATTTGTCTAACTTAGTTTTTCTAAGGCATCCCATTTTTAAAGGAAAGTATAGGGTTAAAGTAATATTTAGTTTTTTTAAAAAGTTAATCCTTTTTATTGATAGCCATTTTAGCCATTTTACATTTTCATGTAATGGAATAGAAAAGGGAGTAATGTGAGAGGCTCTTTTTCTAGTTGTATACAATAGTAAGAACAGAATATTAAACCATTTCCCATAAATTTCAGTATTTTTAACTGAGAATCAAATTTTCACTTTCATAGGTGCTAAGTCTTCACTACATAAATAATCTAATTTAAATATTTTAGGAGTGAGAAGTAATCTGTGACATCTTGACATTTCTTGCATTCTAATTGTTGAAGTAAGATAAATTTCATAGGAAAGCATTAGTGTGGTAAAATGGTCTCATATTTCAACAAGTTTAAATTAAGATGAGACATTTGAGAGAAGTAAAGGAGGAGGCAGGTTGTGTTCTGTGATGTGTAGAAGACTGGCCAGTAAGCTAGTGATTGAACAGGAAGCTGGTTGTTTATTTCCTTTCCATAAAAGGTGGAAATTGAAGTCTTAGGATAGAGGGAAAGAGAACATAAAGCTGGCTTATATTTGTTGGGTTTTTCAGGACTGTTTGCTTGGGTGCAAAATAATTTTTTAAATGAGCATTTGTAGCTGGAAGACCATAGGAATTATTATAACTTTATGATGGATTTTTTTCTCCAAAATTTTGAGATTAGTTTTAGCATCCATAAAATTGTTTTTTGGGGGGTGTCTATTTCTGTAATTTTATGTAGCAGTAGTTGTTTCCTGTAAAAGGATGTAGGTGGTTTTCCATGAATAAAATGTTTATTACTTCAGTTTAAGTTGAGATGAAACTTGAAGTTTTTTGATGAGATTAATGAAAAACTGTTCTGTGAGTGTGGTTCCTAGCTTAAAGAGTAGTACATAAATTATAGCTCAAAGCTGATCTTGAAATGTGAAGTTAAAATATATTGAAAACATTTAGAGTCATGTTTGAAAGAAAAGAGGGTGGGTGGTATATTGAAAAGAGAAAGGTAAGAGCTATGAGACTATTAGCCTAGATTTTGAATTTTATTAATGATCCTGGACCCAAGATGGGCAAGAGTTTGCTTCATTGTCACTTTTTATTGAGATTTGTAAATGCTGTAAAGGACATTGTCTCTTACCTGTGTGCATGTTCACTTCAAATCAAGCTGTTAACAGTTACTTGCCCTAACTTAAGAGTGCTAACACAAAAGTAAAAGTTGTTTGATTTTGGAAAAATGAGACAGATTGAGATATTTAGAGAGACCAATCTGCCAACATTGTAGATAAGGTTCAGATGGTGCTTTCTGGGTCTAAGAAAAATCATCTTTAAAGAGAAGGGGGTATGGTTCAAAAGTACATATTTAAATTAAAAATTTACTAGCTTAAAATTGCATAAGTTAAATCAGGGAAGTAAAAGCACATGTAGTTCTACAGGCTCATTTACAATGATACTTGGTTCTTAAAGTCTGTCTACCTAAAAGGTTTATCAGGTACCTGGTGATCTCTGGGTAATGGAACCAGTTTTTCCCACTTTGCACTTGATTAGTGAGGATCATTTCTCGTCTGCAGAAACCTGTAACGCTATCTCACTGTTTTTCAAAGTTGTTGGATTTTTTATTTTTCAATGAAGCAGGGTCCACTGAGGGGTAGAATTATAATTTGCTTTAAGATGTATAAATGTGTTTGTTTATTTTATTTTTGTCCAGCTTCTTAATGGAATTTTGAAAGGGCATTTGGTATGGCCCTCTTGTGTCAACTAGCTCTGATTATTCTAAAGAAAGGCCCTAACTCTCAGCACTTGTTTGCCCAGGCATTTGTTGTCATTGCTCCTGAATTTAACAGCTGGGCCTATTGATGAAGTCCAGAGCAGTTTAAAAGAATAGCAGAAAACAAATCTCTTAAGCAGGGTGTTAGGTTGAAGGAGTATTTCAATTAATAAGTACATGCATTTGAGGTTACTTTTTTGAAAACCCTAATATTCTTGACTACAATTTTGAGAGATGATTTTTATTTCTCCTAGGCAGAGGTGCTCAGTTAGGGTTGATTACTTTCAGCTTTTAAACTGGCAATTACTATTTTTTTTAATGGGGATTTTATTTTTCTTTAATTTTTAAATTTTTAATTTACTTTTGGCTGTGTTGGGTCTCTGTTGCTGCATGCGGGCTTTCTCTAGTTGCCGCGAGCAGGGGCTACTCTTCGTTGAGGTGCACGGGCTTCTCATTGTGGTGGCTTCTCTTGTTGTGGAGCACGGGCTCTAGGAGTGTGCCGGCTTCAGTATCTGTGGCTCACGGGCTCTAGAGCACAGGCTCAGTAGTTGTGGCGCACGGGCTTAGTTGCTCCATGGCATGTGGGATCTTCCCGGACCAGGGCTCGAACCCGTGTCCCCTGCATTGGCAGGAGGATTCTTATCCACTGTGCCACCAGGGAAGCCCGGCAATTACTATTAATATGAAAATAATAATGTTAAGTCAGGCATTTTGCTGAGGATTATAGTTGAATTTTTAAAACAGCACTGATTATTGATATGTTTTAAGAGAAATTCTAAAAGTTGTACCCCAAATAAAGTTTTTGTTGTCAGTCAGGGCTATTTTATTTTTTAATTTATTTTAAAAATATATTAATTTATTTCTTTGGTTGTGCCAAGTCTTAGTTGCAGCACGTGGGATCTCTTAGTCGCGGCATGTGGGATCTTAGTTCCCTGACCAGGGATGGAACCTTGGCTCCCTGCATTGGGAGCACAAAGTCTTAATCACCGGACCACCAGGGAAGTCCCAGTCAGGGCTGTTTTAGTACTTCTGAGAGTTATAGTGTTCAGACTCTTTATTAAAACATTTTTAAAACTCTCATTTGGTAAAAAATCTTGGTAAATGAGAGGAGGAAGAAGATATGGTTGTAATCATTGAAGCAGTATTGGAAGTCGTCCTAACATGGTAATCTGCACAGAGCAAATTCACAGTCAACAGTTGACAATGATGTACAAAAAAGGTAAAAATGTTCCAAATTACCTTCTGCAGCTATAATTCTGAAGCCAAGTGAACTGCTTTAGGGATATGTATTGCAGAGGATAAAGGTGTCATCCTCACAAAGATCTCTGACACTAATCTGACAAATACTTTCCTGACTTTTACATTCCTTGGTTTTTTTTCTTTTTTTAACCTCTGGTTCTCAGAAACTGCTTTTGATGAGCTTTAAAAGCCAAATTCTTATAGACTGAGCAGAAGGCGTGAATTTAAAATGTTTGGGTTTTTTTTTTTTAAGTTTCTGGAGGGTTTGCCTTTTTCTTGTGTTCGTATATATATATTTTACAGCTTTAGCGTTTGTAGTGGCTAGATTAATCAAGTAACTGTTGGAGAATGCAATCATTGTTCAGGGTCCTGGTTTCAAACTTGTATCCTCATTGGATTTGTTGTTAGGACTGATGGAAAGAAAATTTTTGCTTTATGAAACTGTAGTAAATCCCTGTGTAGAACAGTGTGACAGTTTTTTTTAATGATATTGCTTTATATAGACTACTTTCTCTAAATAAATCATATTCCTTTGGAATAATCCTCCAAAATGACCTTTTTATTGTTTTGTAGTCTTTTTGGTACTACTCAGAATGGATCTTCCACTCCACCAACATTTACCAAATAAGTAAATAAAAAAATAAATTTCTTTTTTTTTTTTTTTTTCAGCTGTGGATTACATTTCTCAGGGTTTCTCAGCCTTGGGGCAATTGACATTTTAGACTAGGTAATTGTTCATTGCAGAGGCTGACTTTTGCAATGTAGGATGTGTAGCAGCATCTCTGGCCTCTATACACCAGATGCCAATAGCGCCCCTTCCTAGTTGTGGCGACCAAAGAATGTGTTTTGGGAGGCAAAATCGCCCCTGATTGAGAACCACTGATGTTTCTGAGAGTAGTGCAAAAGTTCTTTCCAAGTGTCACTAGGCTATTAGTATTTTAACTGTTTCTGTGTTAACTTGATATTCAACTTTTTTTGGTTTTAGCAGTGTTAAATTTATTGATTGGAGACGACTTACTATTTTTAGGTACTGTCAAGGAAGCTTGATAAAGAAATGTATTTGGATTGTTGTTTGTCTAATTTGGAGTGATGCCTTTCCATCCCTTTTCACACATAGTACATTGAAAACTGCTACTAAGAGTTTACCCTTCTGTAGGTTCATTCATTTTGATTTCAATATTTCAGATCTTTTTGGGGGGATATCTAGTCTAAGAGTAAATGTAAATTTCATTTAACTGTGTTTACATAGCACCTTTTTTTTCTTGATGTGATGGACACCATAGTTGAAGAGATATGAAAAATCTCCATGTGTGGTTAATGTTAGAGAACATCTTTTGTGATGCTCTGCATGGTGAGAAGTAAAACTGTTTGAGATTAACAGCCCAGAGAATAACATTTGCTGTGTGGTACGTTTTTCATTGGGTGAATGGTTAACAGAAATCTTTTCAGCTAATTCAGTGGTACCATAGACTTATTTTGGGCAGAAGCAATTTCACTTCTGCAGATAATGATGTAAAGATGGTAGCATCTTGTGAGGGCATCAAGGGGTGACAGAAAGGAAAAGAATTAGACACTAAAGTATATTAACTAATACATAGAAAGTCACAGGCAAGTTGAGTGGTTATTATTGAAATATTTGTTTTAGATTACTTAGTAGTAGTGGGCAGGGACTTCATAGTTTTTATCTTTCCCAGGATATCACTCTATGTGTGTGCTTCCGTTTTGATTAAGCTGTTTATGCTAGTAAAAGTTATGATTGTTGCTACATGCAGTTAGTCACCGGTAGAGGCCAGTAGCCACTGGTGGCTCAAGTGGGCAAGTTGAGATAGATGAAGGAGGAAGCAGAATATTTTAATGAGTGATTCTAGTGCTGAGCAAGTCTGGCTAAACGTTTTTGGCACCATGTGTTCTATGCCAGAAACGTTACTTGGAGTAGAACAAATCATCAGTTAGTTCAAAATAGAAGAGAAGAATGCACATTTTCATTATATTTGAGGAAAATAGTGTTTGAGTCAAAACAGAATTTTAATATTCTTGAGTGCTTATTTTCCTGTCCTTGTAGTCATTTCATAAAGAAATTATGAAGTTGACAATTTCCAACAGCTGGTAAATACTCTTCATGCTGCTAAATTTTTACTGAGTTGCTGGGAGGGGTGAGGTGGGAAAGCAGAAAGAATGACAAAAAGGCAGAAGAGCCAAGCATTAGTGCCTTTTCCATTGTTGGTGACTTATGTGACTTTAGACAAATCACTTAATCATTCTCATCCTTGTCAGATCCTTGTCTTATCTGTAAAAATAGGTACCTGGGGGGAAAAAAGGGAGGGGTGGATATTGAGCAACACAGTGCCCTTAGTTTTTTAATTCTGTTATTGTAATTCTAAGTAAATGGCCAATAAATTATATTTTTTGTAAGGCTGAGTCCAATCACATTGCAAGAGAACCATTTAAGTCATTGAGAAAAAATGTTTAAAAGCTAGTCAGTTATTTAACTTGGTACTTTTAAGGATTCATACTCTTGCAGTGGACCTTAGGAAGATCTGCTTTTGGAGATGGGGAGGCCTTAAACCAATACTGATAATTTGAACTAGTACTATTTTTAAGAGTCTAGAAAAATAAATTACTTTGTCTGGGATTGGACAATTCAGAATAGTTGTGCTGCTTTGAAGGTTGGCGTAGTGTAGGAGAGGTATAACTTTACGAATATGTATCTGGTTCTGCTAATAATTAATAGTGTATTCTAATGTTTATTGACTCGGTGTTTAAAAAAATAGTGCTGGTTTCATCTTAAGAGAGTTTTGCTAATGTTATTAGTGTTTCAATAGAAATAGATTATACTGGCTTCCCCACTACGACCGCCAATTCCTGTTAAGAATGATAAGGTTTAATTTTTCCTCCAGCTTTCAAACTGAATTAGCTTGAGTCCCTCTGATTGGATTTAAAGTAATTTTGATTAAAGTACTGACCTCAAACTGGACACATAACAAGAAAAAAATGCTTTGATGTTGGTATTGCATTTTGGTATTTTTTTTTAAAAGGGAGTTCACAAATTTTCTTAGATAATTTTATCAGCTAAATGTGTTCACTGTTTTCTTAATAAAAAGAATTCACTTTTTGTATATTTAAGAAAGCCATATTTTCATGCTCTGACTTAGTAATACTTGTAACGTAATTTTAACTGAGGGACCAACTTCAGTAAAGCAATAAGATTACCAAAAGTTTCACCAAAAGCATTATGAATGTTATCCCAGTGATGGAATATTTCTTCAAAGCCTATAAGTATCTTTACCTGGATGATTTACCACATTTTTAGAAATCTGTGATAATTAATACTTGAAAGAAAGTACACAGATAGAAGAAACTTTGTGAAATTTAAGTTTAATTTTCAGTCTACCAGTTGTCAACTTGGAAGCGCTGATATTTAGGGAGAAAGTTTTACCGCTTAGCACAAGGTACAGTGAGAAATTATAAGTGGATCCACAGTTGGTCAGTAGAAAGGTGATAATTTTCTTACCATACTAGAATCAACTCCACCATTCTTTTTATTTTTTTAATTGAGATATAGTTAATGTACAATATTATGTAACTTACAGGTGAACAACATAGTGATTCACAAATTTTAAAAGTTATACTCCATTTATAATTATTATAAAATATTGCCTATATTCCCTGTGTTTACAATATATCCTTGTAGCTTATTTAATTTATACTTAGTAGTTTGTACCTCTTGCTCCCTTACCCCTATTTTACCACTCCCTGCTTCCCTCTCCCCACTGGTAACCACGAGTTCTCTATATCTGTAACACTGTTTCTTTTTGTTATATTCACTAGTTTTTTGTAGTTTTTAGATTCCACAAATAAATGATGTCGTATAGTATTTATCTTTCTCTGACTTATTTCACTTAGCATAATATTCTCCAAGTCCATCCATGTTGTTGCAAATGGCAAAATTTCATTCTTTTTTATGGATGAGTAGAATTGTACGTATATGTATACCACATGTTCTTTATCCATTCATCTGTCGATAGACACTTAGGTTGCCTCCATATCTTGGCTATTGTAAATAATGCTGCTATGAATGTTAGGGTACATCATGTATCTTTTTGAATTAGTGTTTTGGTTTCTTTTGGGAGGGACATATATACCCAGGAGTGGAATTGCTGGGTCATACGGTTTTTAGTATTTTGAGAAACCTCCATACTGTTTTCTGTAGTGGCTGCACCAATTTATATTCCCACCAGTAGTGTACAACAGTGCCCTTTTCTCCACATCATCACCAACATTGTTATTTTTGTTCTTTTTGATGATAGCCATTCTGACAGGTGTGTGGTGATAGCTCATTGTGGTTTTAATTTGCATTTCTCTGATGACTAACAATATTGATGATCTTTTCATGTGCCTGTTAGCCATCTGTATGTCTTCTTTGGAATAATGTCTATTCAGGTCTTTTGCCAATTTTTTAATCAGGTTGGTTTTTTTGATGTTAAGTTGTATGAGCTGTTTATATATTTTGGATATTAACCCCTTATCAGTCATATCATTTGTAAATATTTTCTCCCATTCAGTAGGTTACCTTTTCATTTTGTCGATGGTTTCCTTTGCTGCTCAAAAGCTTTTAAGTTTAATTAGATCCCATTTGTTTATTTGTGCTTTTATTTCCTTTGCTTTAGGAGACAGATCCAAAAAAACACTGCTACAGTTTATGTCAGAGTGTTCTGCCTATGTTCTCCTCTAGGAGTTTTATGGTTTCCACTCTACCATTCTTTATTAGAACAGAAGGAAAGTGATTAATCAAAGTTTTTTCCTATTAGACAACTTTCCAAAGGGGATGACATTTTTAGAGAATAAAAGACAAAGAAAATACATTATTATTTTCTACTGATCTCCAAACTTTTAAAGACTTGTTTAGGTACTGGCTATGAACATTTTGAAGAGAGAACCTTAAGATCGGTAAAACTTATCCCATAGTCAGTGGAGAGTTCTTGCTTCCTAATTTGACTTGCAGTATCATTCTGCCTTTCTCTAACATGAGTAAAGAGCACAAGTTGTAGTCTTAGAAATTTCTATTTTGCAAATAATAAAGATGAAGCTGGAAGGAGTTAACTGCCTTATCCAAGGGCACAGCTGCTAGATCTGAGACCAGAGCTCAGGTTTGCTCATTCTTGTCATGAATTTGAAATGCTTAAATGAAGATTTTGTCCTGTGTATTGTGTGGAAGTGTGTCTTATTATATTCAAATATCTCTTCACACCCAGAATATAGAAAAGTGAATGGTAATGGGGTTGACCCTGAGGTTAAAGATACTTCTTACATTTCTTTTCTTTTTTTTTTTTTTTTTTTTGTGGTACGCGAGCCTCTCACTGTTTTGGCCTCTCCCATTGCGGAGCACAGGCTCCGGACGCGCAGGTTCAGCGGCCATGGCTCACGGGCCCAGCCGCTCCACGGCATGTGGGATCTTCCCGGACCGGGGCACGAACCCGTGTCCCCTGCATCAGCAGGCGGACTCTCAGCCACTGTGCCACCAGGGAAGCCCTACATTTCTTAATATTTATGTTAAAAATATTTTATCATTCTGAAACTTACCCTTTACTGTACTTATATAAGGTTTTGATGTTGTTTTTGTTGATGTAGTGAAAATCACTAATGTGTTTATATTTTTACTGGTCCTGTAACACTTCATGGAACTTCTTTTCTTGTGGATAACTTCAATGTGGGGAGATTGAGCTCTTGTCCCTTTAGAGGCTCAGTGTTTGTTGATACATCTGTCCAAATGGAAGTTTCATCTAAAGCAGTGATTTTCAGTGTGTCTTTGAAGAACCTCCGATGGAGTGAGACTCTTTTGTAATTAAAAGGTTGGTTTTTTGTTTTTTTCTTTTAATGAAAACTACTATTTATTTGTTTATTTGCTTGCTTGCTTGCCATGCTGCACAGTTTGCGGGATCTTAGTTCCCTGACCAGGGATCCAACTCAGGCCCTCAGCACTAAAAGGGCAGAGTTGTAACCACTGGGCCACCGGGAATTACCCAAAAGGTTGAGTTTTAAATAAATGGTTGAGCATGTGTCATTATTATCTTATGGGAAGAGGGGCATAGTGACAGCCTATATCTAGCTTGGAAATGGTTTTTATAACGACAGTTTTATTGAGATAGAATTCACATACCACAAAGTTCACCCTCTCAAAGTGTACAAGTCAGTAGGTTTTGTGCATCTGTCACCACTGTCTAATTCTAGATTATATCCATCACCCCAGAAAGAAACCCCACACCTCCCAACTCTCCCCTCTGCTATTCCCTGGAACCACTAATCCAGTTTTTGTCTCTGTAGATTTGCCTTTTCTGGATATATTATAAAAATGGAATCATACAGTATGTGGAATTTTGTGTCTGGCTTCTTTCACTTAGCATAATATTTTCAAGGTTCCTCCATGTTTTAGCATGTGTCAGTACTTCATTCCTTTTTGGGGGCTGAATGATATTCTGTTGTTTGATATACCATCTAGTCATCTGTTGATGGACACTTACTTGGGTTGTTTCCATCTTTAGGCTATTCTGAATAATTCTGCAATGAACATTGGCACATAAATATTTGTTTGAGTCCCTCTTTTCAGTTCTTTTGGGCGTATACATGGTAGTGGAATTGCTAGGTCATCTGATAATTCTACATTTAACCTTTTGAGGAGACACCAAACATCTTTTCATGTGCATATTGGCCATTTGTATATTTTCTTTGGAGAAATATCTATTCAAGTTTTTTGCCCATTAAAAAAAATTGGGTTGTTGATCATTGTGTTGTTGAGTTGTAGGAGTTCCTTATGTATTCCAGACAGTAAACCCTTATAAATTATATGATTTACAAATATTTTCTCCAATTCTGTATTTTTTTTCATTTCACTTTCTTGATAATATTCTTTGATGCACAAAAGTTTTTAATTTCGATGAGGTCCAGTTGATTTTTTCTATTGTTGCTTGTGCTTTTGGTGCTATATCTAAGAATCCATTACCACATCCAGTGGTAGGAGTCACACTTTTGCATATGGAAATCCAGTTGTCCTACCTCCACTTGTTGAAGAGAATGTTGATTCCCCATTGAATAAACTTGACATCCTTGTTGAAATCAATTTGCCATAGGTATATAGGGTGTGTTTCTAAACTCTAAATTCTGTTCCATTGGCCTATATGCCTGTCTTTATGCCAGTACCATGCTATTTTGATTATTGTAGCTTTGTAGTAAGTTTTTAAATCAAGAAATGTAAGTCATCCAACTTTGTTCTTCTTTCCTAAGACTGTTTTGGCTATTCATGGCTCTTTGCAATTCCATATGAATTTTAGGATTGGCTTTTCCATTTCTGTTGGGTTGGCCAAAAAGTTCCTTCTGTTTTTAAATAAAAATAAAAGACACATTTTTCATTTTCACCAAGAACTTTATTGAACAACATATTCACTGTTTTGTTCCACTACCTTCTGCCATTTTTCAGGCAACTTCGTAATTCCGTCTTCCCAAAACTTTTTATCTTTTTGAGCAAAGAACTGTTCCAGGTGGCTTTTACAGTCTTCCAGGGAATTGAAATTTTTCCCATTAAGAGAATTTTGTAAAGACGAAAATAAATGGGAATCTGAATGTGCAATGTCTGGTGAGTATGACAGATGAATCAGAACTTCCTAGCCAAGCTGTAACAATCTTTGCCTGGTCATCAAAGAAACATGCGGTCTTACATTATCCTGATGGAAAATTATACATTTTCTGTTGACTAACTCTGGACGCTTTTTGTCGAATGCTGCTTTCAGTTGGTCTGATTGGAAGCAGTACTTGTTGGAATTAATCATTTTGTTTTCTGAAAGGAGCTCATCATAGAGGACTCCCTTCCAATCCCACCATATACACAACATCACCTTCTTTGGATGAAGACCGGCCTTTGTTGTGGTTGGTGGTGATTCATTCGGTACGCGGGCCTCTCACTGTTGTGGCCTCTTCTGTTGCGGAGCACAGGCTCCGGACGCGCAGACTCAGCGGCCATGGCTCATGGGCCCAGCCGCTCTGCGGCATGTGGGATCTTCCCGGACTGGGACACGAACCCGTGTTCCCTGCATTGGCAGGCGGACTCTCAACCACTCTGCCACCAGGGAAGCCCTGGTAAGTCTTTTTTTAAATGCAAGCTGATATGACAGCTGTCACGTACAACCTAACAAAATTGTTTCGAATGAAGTTAAAGACAACTAAGTGCTACTAGAGCCATCTTTCAGAAAACAACTGAACAAACCTTTTGGCCTTCCCAATACATAAAAGAATGTGGCGTGTTGATATGGATTGCATTAAATATGTAGATTGCTTTGGGTAATATTGATATATTAACAATATGAAGTCTTCCAGTTCACAAACAGCATATCTTTCTGTTTATTTAGGTCTTTATTTTCTTTCAGCAATATTTCACAGTTTTCATTGTACAAATATTTCATCTTTTTGGTGAAATTTGTCACTATTTTATTCTTTCAGATGCTTTTGTAAATAGAACAGTTTATTATGGGTGTATATACACACAATGGCTTTATGTGTATCATAAAGCCATTGTGTCAATCTTGTATCCTGAAATTCTTCTGAATTGATTTATTAGCTTTAGTAGCTTTCTTACAGATTCTTTGGAGTCATATATATATATATACATATGTATATGTAAAATCATGTCATCTGTGAATGATACAGTTTTACTTATTTTTCTCCATTGGATGTCTTTTATATCTTTTTATTATCTAATTGCCCTGGCTAGAACTTCTATGTTGAATAACCTCTGTTTCCAGTTCTCAGAGCAGAAATATGGCTATTATTACTGCAAGGACTGCAGCATATGATGGGAAAATACTTATGTGAGGTACCTACAGGGTACCAACAAGGTTTACTTCAAGGAGTTTTGCAGAACTTGCAGAAGTCTTATAACCCTTACCAAGTGAAGAATATCACCTATCAAGTAAATCAGATGTTTGCATTTTGTGTCTGAATTCGGTGGCGGTAGAGAGTTTTAGTGTGTTTTCTTGAGTGTATTTTCTAAAAGAGGCTAGGTTCTCAATGACCTTAGGTTTTGACTGCTTTTTAGTAGGAGTTGTAGAAATAATACTCAACTAGGAAATGGGGCTTCAGTGAATGTTTCCTTCTGCCCTTGCAAATCTTGGTCTTATTAACCTCTTATTGAAACTTACCTCATGTGCATTATGGAAGAATATTTGCTTTACCTGCTATTCAGAGTCTACTGTAAATAAAAGAAGCAAACTGAAAAATAGACTACTTTTCTACCAAAAATGTGTGTTTGTGTGTGTGTGTATATGTGTGTGTATGTGTATGTGTATAAGAAGCTTTCTGTCTTTCACTATTGAGTGTGATGTTAGCTGTGGGGTTTTCATAAATGCCCTTTATCATGTTGAGAAAGTTCCCTTCTACTCCTAGGTTTCTGAATGTTTATTCATGAAAAGATGTTGGATTTTTTCACATGCCTTTTCTGTATCAGTTGAGATCATATAGGTTTTTTTCCTGTGTTCTGTTAATGTTATATATTACATTGATTAATTTTCTTCTATTGAACCACTTTTGTGTTAAGATAAATCCTACTTGGTCAGTACAGTCCTTTTAATATGATGTTGAATTCAATTTGCTAGTAGTTTGTTGAGATTCTGCATCTATATACATAAGGGTATTGGTCTGTAATTTTCTTTTCTTGTGATGTCTGCCTAGCTTTGGTATTAGAGTTGGCCTCATAGAATGAGTTACGAAGTATTCCTTTCTCTTCTGTGTTTTGGAAGAATTTGGGAAGGATTGGTGTTCATTTTAATTTAAATGTTTGGTAGAATTCACCAATGAAGCCATCTCGTCCTGAACTTTTATTTGTTGAGAGGTTTTTATTACTGATTCAGTCTCTTTGCTTAGTATAAGTCTGTTGTGATTTTTCGATTTCTGAGTCATTTAGGTAATTTGTATGTTTTTGGAATTTATCCATTTCATCTAAGTTATCTAATTTGTTGGTGTACAGTTATTTATAGTATTCTCTTATAATCTTTTTAAAAAATTTTTTGTAAGGTCGATAATAATGCTCCTGCTTTCATTTCTTATTTTATTTATTTATGTCTTCTCTCCTTTTTTTTTCTTTGTCAGTCTAACTAAAGATTTGTCAATTCTGTTCATCTTTTCAAAGAACCAATTTTTGGCTTTGTTGATATTGTGTGTGTGTGTGTGTGCGTGTGTATGTATGTGTGTGTGTGTATATATGTTTTGCTATCCTGTATTTCATTGATCTCTACTTCAATCTTTATTATTTTCCTCTTTATACTAGCTAGATTTAGTGTTTACTTTTTTTTCTATTTCGTCAAGGTATAGTTTAGGTTATTATTTTGAAAGCTTTCTTCTTTTTTAATGTACACATTTATAGGTGCATATCTCCCTCTGAGCACTGTCATAAATTTTGGTATGTTTTATTTTCATTTGTCTCAAAATACTTTCTTTTATTTTGGTAATTTCTTCCTTGACCCATTGGTTAAGAGTGTGTTGTTTAATTTCCACATATGTGTGTTTTCCAGTTTTCCTTCTGTGCTTTAACTTCTAGCTTCATTCCATCGTGATTGGAGAAAATATTTTGTATCAACTTAATACTTAAAAATGTATTGAGGGCTTCCCTGGTGGCGCAGTGGTTGAGAGTCTGCCTGCTGATGCAGGGGACACGGGTTCGTGTCCCGGTCTGGGAAGATCCCACATGCCGCGGAGCGGCTGGGCCCGTGAGCCATGGCCGCTGAGCCTGCGCGTCTGGAGCCTGTGCTCCGCAACAGGAGAGGCCACAACAGTGAGAGGCCCGCGTACCACAAAAAAAAAAAAAAAAAAGTGTTGAGACTTGTTTTGTGGCCCAACGTATAGCCTATCCTGGAGAATGTCCCATGTGTACTTGAGGAAAATGTATCTTCTACTCTTGTTGGCTAGAGTGTCTTTACATGTCTTATTAGGTCTAGTTGGTTTATAGTGTTCTTTAAATCCTCTATTTCCCTACAGATCTTCTGTCTGGATGTTCTGTCCATTATCGAATGTCTTGTACTGAAGCCTCTAAATGTTATTGTAGAACTCTCTATTTCTCCCTTCAATTTTGTCAGTGTTCGCCTCATATATTTTGGGATTTTGTTGTTCGGTGCACATATATTTATAATTGTTATTTTTCTTGATAAATTGACCTGTTTAGCTGTGTATAATGTCCTCCCTTGTCTCTTGTAAGTTTTTGACTTACAAAGTCTATTTTGTCTGATACTAGCATAACCCCTCAGCTCTCTTTTAGTTACCATTTGCATGGAATACCTTTGACCGTTTTTTCGCTTTCAACCTGTTTGTTTCTTTGGATGTAAAGTGATTCTCTTGAAGACAGCATATAGTTAATAAATCATTTTTTAATCCATTGCACCAACCTTTTGTTTAATCCACTTATATTTAATGTAGTTACTGATAAAGAAGGATTTCTGCCATTTGATATTTTTTTAATATGTCTTGCATGTTTTTTTGTCCCTCATTTTCTCCACTACTGTATTCTTTTGTGTTTAGTTGATTTTTTTCATGGTGAACCATTTTGACTCCCTTCTCATTTCCCTTTGTCTATATTTTTTAGATAGTTCTTTGTAGTTACCATAGGGATTATATTTAACATTCTAAATTTATAACAATCTAGTTTGAATTGATATCATCCTAGCTTTAGTAGCATGCAAAACTCTGCTTCTATGCAGTTTAGTCTCCCCTTTTATGTTATTGTGATATGTTACATTTTCTATCATATGTGCCCAGTAATATAGATTTATAATTATTTTTATGCTTTTGTCTTTTAAATTATGTAGGAAATAAAAAGTGGAGGTGCAAACCAAAAATATGTTAGTTCTGACTTTAATATTTTCCTATTTAGTTACATTTACTGGAGATCTTTATTTCTTCATATGGCTTTGAGTTACTGTCTAGTATCATTTCTTTTCAACATGAAGGATTTCCTTTAGCATTTCTTGTAGGGCCAGTCTAGTAATGAGCTTCCTTAGCTTTCGTTTATCTAGAAATGTGTTAATTTCTGCCTCATTTCTGAAGGACAGTTTTATTGGATATACAATTCTTGGTTTATAGTTTTTTCTGTCACTTCATGTCATTCCACTGTCTTCTGGCCTCCATGGTCTCTGAGGAGAAACCAACTGTTAATTTTATTGAGGAATGATAAGTACACGACAAGTCTCTTCTCTCTTGCTGTTTTCAAGATTTTCTATTTGCCTTTGTCTTACAACAGTTTGGTTATAAGTGTATTTATGTGCATATCTCTCTTAATTCATCCTCTTGGAGTTCATAGAACTTGGGCTTTCATCAAACTTGGAAAGTTTTCAGCCATTATTTTCTCAAATATTCTTTGTACCACATTCTCTCTTTCTTCTTCTTCTGGAACTCCCACAGTGCATATGATGATCTGTTCAGTGGTGTCCCTTAGGTTCTTTCACCCATCTTTGTTTTTGCACATCATTATGTTCTTCCCTTATGGCTTTATTTTTGTCTTTTCTTTCATGTTTTTAAACATTCTAAATCGTTATCTTGCAGTTTTCTTCAACTTTACTGTTATCTCAAGTTCTTGAGGTGCCAACCTCCTCGTTTTCTACATCTGGTGATTTTCCTTAGGGCAGATGGTTTCCTTATGTGACTTGTAATCTTTTATTATGAGCTCATCTTTACTAAGGCTTAGTATATCCTATATTATGGAAGTGTTTTTTTCTGTTTGGTGCCCCACAGTTTCACTGGTCATGGACCAATTTGGGGACTAATTCTTGGCTGCTTTACATTATTTATATAATTTTATAATCTACACCAGTGTGTAGTAAAGGCCAGGGGTTTATGTTTGTCACGGGAAACATTTCTTCTCATCTAGAATAAACCCTCCTTGTTGCTAATCTTACTGGTGGGTGAGTTTTTCTACTGACTCTTTCTTCAGGTGCTTCTGGGATTTTAGCTTCAGTTCTCAGTTATTTATGTTGTGATGGAACAAAACCAGTTCCTCTTCCTAGAAGCCTCCAGTGCCTGTAGCCACCTCTGGACCATCATGGCACCAGGCCAAAGTTTACTATTCTGTCCTTGCCCTTAAATTTTTGTTAGTGCTGGTGATGTTGTTTTGAATATGTTCTGTACAGCATTTCTACGTGGTTTTAGTGGGAGAGGGCATCTGTATTTACTCAGCCTACCGTTTTGTAGGAAATGAAAAGGATGGCATCTTGAAGAATCTCTTCCTACCTCAGAAACTACACGCCTGATCTTTGAGGACTTAGTTCCTAACTTCTTAACTTCACATCTCTGCATAATCCTAACTCTCTTCGTTTTATTTCTCATCATCCCTCCCAGCTACATTTCTGTCTTTCCTTCCTTGTTGTTTCAGCCCAGTCCTAGTTAGTGGGATTTTTCAGTGACCTTGACTTATGTTCCCTTCCACTGCCAGAGCACCCAGGAAAATGCTTCGCACATTGTAGACATTAAAGCACTTACTGGTTTGTTGAGAATTGTGTGTTTTGGCGTATTTCTGACTTGGCACTGTCATTCGTTGCTTCAACAAATAGCGATTGAAAGCCTACTCTGCTAGGTCCTGAAAATACCTCAATTAATTAAAAAAAACAGTCCCTGACCTCAGTGATAGGTGAGTGGGAGCAAGGAATTCATAAATAAATAATATTTAGAACAGTATGGTTGTGCAGTAGTAGAGTGTATTTTTGGTAGAGCTGCATATGTAATATTATTTTTTCCAACTTTATGTTGAAAAATTTTAAATCTATAGAAAAGTGGCAGGATAGTATAATGAACACCTGAATACGTTTCACTTAGATTCTTAGCTGTTCATTAAAATGTTGCCACGTTTACTTCATCCTTCTCACTCTCTCTAAAAATGTAAGTTGCAGACATCATAACATTTCACCTCTAAATACTTCCCTATGCATCTCCAAGTCTGGGGTGGGAGGTGGGAGGTACTTAGGGAGAGATACTTGTGGTAGTGATGCCTAAGGTAAATTTTAAAGGAAAACTAGATTTTAGTTAGATGAGGGAGGTGATTAGTCCAGTAAGGTACAATAGTAAGAAACAACATGTTATGTGTGGAATAATAAGCTTTTTGGTGTTGCTAGAGAATATATTTCAGTGAAGTGAGACCCAGAAATGGAGTTGGAGATGTAGGCAGGATCCACTCAAAGAAAGACTCATTATATACCAATGCCCTTTTAAGGAACCTAGAATTTAACCAGGTTCCTTAAAAGGAACCAGGTGAATGATGAAGAGCTGCAGGGGATTGGACTGGTCAGTTTGTGTTTTAGATTGATCACACTGGAGTCTTGAGGACAGAAGTCAGGTGCACAGGGATGGAGGCTGTGACAGTATCATGGTGAGAACTCCTAAGGGCCTGGACTGGAGCACCAGTAAGGGGGTGAAGGGAAGACAGATTTAGGTTATAATTAGGATTAAAAATTGGTGGTACTCGTTAGATGTGGGGAATAAGGGAAAGGGAGAAGTTCAGGATAATGTTGATATTTCTAGTTTGGGTGACTTGGTGAATGGTGGTGTCACCAACTGAAATGGAACACAGGAGGAGGAGCTAATACAGGGAACAAGATTATGAGTTTTGCTTGGAATGTGTTCATTTTAGGAATCTGTGAGATACCTGTGTGGAGCTGTCTAGCAAGTGGTCCAACAGAGCAGTTGGGAGTCAAGAGAGGCCTGGCCTAAAGATAGTGAGTTGAGCATCACCAGGACTTAAGGTGGAGTTTAAGTGATAGGTAATTTTGAGCAGGATGGGTGTGCAGTGCAAGGAGCACGGGCAACCAGCAGAGACAAAAACAGTCCTCAGGAAGGTAGGTGGAGAACCAGGAGAATACAGAATCACAGAAGCCAAGGGAGAAGTTTCAAAGATCTTTGTTTATGAAACAACATCAGATGCAACAAAGAGTTTCAATAAGACAAGACTTGAAAAGTACCCTTTGTTCCAGGCTATTAATAGGTCATTAAAGTCTTAGAGCAGTTTTGGAACAGTGAAAACAAGCACAGTTTTTTGGGGACACAGAATTTTTCTAAACCTTATCAGTGGGATAATTTCTCATTGTGTTAATATTGTCCAACATTATTTTCAAATTATAAATAATACTTTTATGCTATGATTTAGCAAAATAGTACCATTTTTACTTTCCTGAAACTTTTATCAATGTCATGGTTATTATCAGAAAATTAAGTTATTTAACTAGTATAAATGGTTAGATTGCTATTGTATTTTATTTGAAATAACTATTACACATATACAGTTCTGCCTTGGGGAACATGCTCTTTAAAAATAATGATCAGTGAGTATATGAAACCATTAATAGCAGTTCATCATTTGTTAAAGTTCTCTGTGACATCCATTAAATTGATGTTTGTTCAAAATATACACTTCTAAAATTTTAGCATACCAAGTCTTTAACTTGAGAAGGAATGCTTGATTTTTAAACAAACTTCCCTGTTCTATATCTTCTAATATCAACTTTGCAGATAATGTTCATGTGGTATAACAAATGTAGCCATTTCTCAGTAACCTGTAAATATTTGAAATATTTTAGAAAACCAACCGGACAAGGAAAGCAATCAATCCCACAATCCCTGTACTATTATGTACCCTGTACTATGGCTTTTCTAAACAATTCAGTTACTCATTTTTAATAAGCAGCCCAACTAAGATACTGGTTTGAAAGTGTGCATATTTATAAAACCAGTTACATATGTATAATATGTGTTTGAGAAACTATTAATGAAAAGTAATTTGAGTCTTAAAAGGCCTATCATTATAAACATGGTATATCCGTAATATTTGAGAAGGCCAAATGAAAATGTTACGTTAAAACTTGAAGAAATTTTTACAAGGAGTTTTTCTTTTAAGAAAAGGATTTCATGTTAACTTTAAAATGCTGGACACTTTTCATATATGATAGTGAAAATTACAGTGATTTTTAAAAATACAAAACAGGGAAACAAAACTTTCATCTTAACGAAACAGCAGCATAGGTGTTAATAAGAGAAGGTCATTAGGCTCTTCAAACATATTGTGTCCCACTACGTAGTAGTTCACTAGATTAAATGAAATTATTGATTTCTGCCTCATTACTGACATACATATATGAGCGGTTTCTTTGTCACCATAGCACAATGTCAAAGGTCTTTGGTCTTTTCTTTCTTTGGAAGAATAAAAGCTTTCAGATGGCAAATCCCAGAAACCTTCACTTTGTGGCCTCTCGCATAGAATTACTAGAGAGGCATGCTTGAAAGAAACGTCTCATAAATCAGCAGGAAAGAGCCTTTACCCTGTAAGTCTTCTTAAAATCGTCGACTACTAGTAGAATTCCACTAGTGGATAATATTCTGCTTTACCCAAATTTTGATGGTTTTCAGTAGGAAACAGTTTGTTGTAACATGCCTCTTTGTGTCCTCTATTTTATGGGAAATATCATTTATATTTTTAGTTAAAGCATTCAGTTTGAAATGTTAGAATATTTCACCTGTGTTAAATATATACATTTTCTACTTTCCTGTAAAAGCCAGGTCTCCATGACATCAGGATGGACCGGTAAAGAGTTAGGGAATTGGGAATTCCCTGGCGGTCCAGTGGTTAGGACTCAGTGCTTTCACTGCAGGGGGCCCAGGTTCAATCCCTGGTCGACGAACTAAGATCCCACAAGCTGCGAGGCAGAGCCGAAAAAAAAAAAGTTAGGGATTTGGATGTTTCCATCACTTAATTGGGTCATGTAACTAAAGCCCTTGCATCAATGACTGGATTTTCCACTTTTCATCAAGATGTTTTGGTATCATGTAGCTAAAACCACAATTTTTACTGTAGCTGGCACACCACCGTGCACGTGAGGATGTTACGAGACATGAATCCTATTGGAGAATAAAAAACCCTTTCAATTTCATAATGGCAGCTTGAGTTTTAGGGATTAGCAAGTTATATAAATACACACAGGCATACCTTGGCGATATTGCAGGCTCATTTCCAGACCACTGCAACGAAGTGAATATCGCAATAAAGGGAATCACATTAATTTTTTGGTTTCCCAGTGCAAAGTTCTTCTTCCACTGTACTGCAGTCTGTTAAGTGTGCAATAACATTGTGTCAAAAATGTATATCATAATTAAATACCTTGCTGCTAAGGTATTGTTAGCTAAGAGTTCTTCATATCTTTGTATGTTTTGTCTAAATAGATACAAAAACAAAAAGAGAGAGAAAAAGGCAAGAGAAATGATTTTTTTCCTCCTAGTGGTATGGTCATTTAGAAAAAAAAAAACTAGATTATACTCTTTTCTTCAAAAGTAGATCCTCTCAGCTCTTGACTTTAAGATGATTTCCATATAATGAAGATTTTGCAACACCCTATTGAAGTGCTCTCGAAACTACAAAACTTCTCCAGTGAATCCTTGCCTCCATGCAACTAAGGGTTAAATACTAGTTTAGTCACATGGATTAAGGAGGTAGGAAAAACTTATGTATTTGACAAAGGAATTGTCATTCTTCAGCCCATGGGCTGTTTATGCTGAATAAAACCTTGGTTTTGGCTAACAACAAATAGGGCTATTACGATTGATATAAAATTTTATTTGGAGAATCAGCTAATTGTCAGTCCAAATTCATTTACACATTGGTGGCAAATAATTTTTATTTTCAAGCAGAGTGCTATATTCTAATTATATGATAGCTTTTGGGTATATCTGAAAAAGCAAGATAGTGTGAACAAGTGTTGAGCATTTTAATAGCCATGCACTTGCTGAATAATTTACCTATGTCTTCTTCAACTTGTGCCAGTTGAGACAGAAATAAATTGCTCATCTAAATGTTCTATCACAAAGTTTCCCTCTTAGTTTTTCTCTCACTTGGAGTTAGTGTTAATTGATATACCAAGCCAACAGCAGTTAAATTGCTTTTTGAGTTTCTTTCACTGCCTTTTTGGTTTAAAGATGAGCACTTTTTGACCTTAAAAACGTTATTTTTCCAGTTTGAATCCCCAGTACTCAAGAGTTTTTTGGATAATTCCAGAGGACCCTGATGTTGGAATCCCAAATCAAAGACATTTATCCCCCTTTCTAAAGAAAAAGGGATTAGGAACTTCCTGTGGCTTTTGTAAACACTAAAAGCATCCTTTAGGGCTTGGAGTTGCCCTAAGGTCACTTTTACAAATGCTTCAAATACTCGCAAGGCCCCAGGTCAGCTCTCAACTTCATGCTTTTGCTTTCAGGGATAAGGGATAAAATTCCTAATAGTTTAATAGATTTGTGTATAGAATCAATGAATCAATCAGATTAAAAACATAGTTGGGATTATCTAAAGAGAGTGTTCTTATCCCTGAAGGCAAGTGGAAAATAGACTGAAAATTCAGGTTTATTTTCCTATGATTTTGCCACAGATGTGGTGGAAACGAATTCATTAGACAGGAAACAAATGTGAAAGCTTTGGCACTGAGATCTTAGGATGAAAATATTTTGTTTTAACGCATAGCCTGTCATTGTAGCCTCAATTAAACAGTAGATACATTACTTAAAAGTTCATTTTTACATAATGTAAATATATAGACAGCTGATATGTAATTAAATGTTTTTGGTGTTAGATAATATGAAAAATATTCTACTATTTGAGTAAATAAAAAATAAATTATTAGATTAAAAATTACAATTGTATTCAGTGTTATCATTATAGTGTCTTGTCTGTGTATTATAAAGCTCTGCTCAGAAAAAGTTAAGGAACTCTCTAAATGGATTTTCCTCAGTAGTCTCCATTGTGGGGTTGTCATTTGAATTCATTAAACAGAGATTTTTTTTTTCCTTGGCTGCATCGCGCG
Source organism: Neophocaena asiaeorientalis asiaeorientalis (assembly GCF_003031525.2). Classification (NCBI taxonomy): domain Eukaryota; kingdom Metazoa; phylum Chordata; class Mammalia; order Artiodactyla; family Phocoenidae; genus Neophocaena; species Neophocaena asiaeorientalis. The sequence continues at coordinate 681,564 of NW_020175439.1, read as the reverse complement.
TCGCTTGCGGGATCTTAGTTCCCCCACCAGGGATTGAACCCTGGCCACAGCAATGAAAGCCCCGAGTCCTAACCACTGGACTGCCAGGAAACTCCCTAAGCACAGAGATTTTTAAAGATTGTTTCCAGGTTTAAACTTTAGCAATATCAAAAGATGTTTATATATTTCTTTATGGAGCTGCTGCTCAATTTTGCTGCATAAAAACATGTTTTAGATAGGAAAGAAAAAAATGTATATCATTTCTTAAAGCTATTTTGTGTAGGTTTATTTTTTAAGTGTAAGTGGTTAAGAGATTTGAATAGTTGCAATCTGAACTAGATCATGACCCTGAAACAACTTAATATTTCCAAGCTTATATGATGCATAAGCAGGGGAAATAGTCTTTATTTAGAAACTTTAAGTTTTTTCTCTACATAAAAAAAAAAAAAAAGAAGAGTAACTTTTTGTCATCATGGGGCAGTGAGCTCATGCTTTGGCATATTCTCTCTGCTTCATATACATAGCAATGATAGGTTAAATATAAGAATAGAACATTGAAAGACATATCCTGGCTCAAAAACAAGAGAAACATCTACAGAGACCAAAACAGAAGAGAAGTGTAGAGGGTTATGTGGCCTGAAGTTTTAGGCTTGGCCTTAGTTGTGGATACAGAACGATTTAAAAATAATTTGCAAAAAACCTAAACTATGAAGAAAAAATTAATAAATTTTATTAAATTTTTAAAAATTTAAAACTTCTGAATTTTGAAAAGACAGTATAAACCAGGAGTAAAATGAGAAACCACAACCAAGATATGTGCAGTGAATCTAAATGACAAAGGATTTGTAACCAAAATATACGAATATCTCATATAAATCAATAAAAAAGAGACAAACATCATAGTGGAAAAAATATGAACAGGAGGCGGTTCACAGATCGCTGATAAACATGAAACTATGCTTAGCTCACTTGAAATCGGGGAAATGAAAAAAAGTTTTTAAACTATAATGTTTTACATCTAGATTAACAAAAATCAAAACACATGGTATTTCCAAATGATAGCAAAGTAAGCTGATGGTAATCTAAATTGGTAGAACTATTTTAGAGAACAATTTGGCAATATCTGGAAAATTTGAATATGTTATATGCCCTTTGAATCACCAATTTCATTTCCAGGTAAATATCATAGGAAAACTCTTGCCCGTGTAGGTAAGAAGACTTACATAAGAATGCTCCTTGAAGCATCCTTTGTAATAATAAAAAGTTGGAAACAACTTACATGTCCATCAATAAGAAAATGGTTAATAAATCGTGGCATACTATATACAGTGAAATAAATCTGTTAAAATGATTAATTATATATACATCTCAATATGGATAAATGGCAAAAAAAAGTTGAGCATAGAAATGAATTACAGAATAGTGTATGATGCCTTTGTATACAGATTGAAAATACGCAGAACAGTACAAACTTTGTTTATGAATACACAGATATTTAGTGATAGTGTAAAATATCCGTGGACTAATAAACACTAAATTCATGTTAGTCGTTACTTCTGGGGAGGGAAGGAAGAAGATCAGATCAAAGAAAGGTATACAAGGGGCTTCAACCAAATCTGTAATGTTTTATATTCTTTAAGAAAATTCTGGAACAAATAAAATAAATATTTGATAAAGCTTGGTGGAATGTATATCAGTGCTTGTTGTTTTATAAACACTTATATTACTCATTTTTAAAATTTTTTTGCGGAACGCGAGCCTCTCACTGTTGTGGCCTCTCCTGTTGTGGAGCACAGGCTCCGGACGCGCAGGCTCAGCAGCCATGGCTCATGGGCCCAGCCGCTCCGTGGCATGTGGGATCTTCCCGGACCGGGGCACGAACCCGTGTCCCCTGCATCGGCAGGCAGACTTTCAACCACTGCACCACCAGGGAAGCCCACATTACTCTTTTATATGTATGAAATATTTTGAATTAACAATCTTTAGATGAGTGGTTTTAAATACATTTCCTTGTTTTGTCAGAGATAAAGTGTCCTATTAGTGGCCATCTGAAATTAGATTATCTTTTTTTTTAAAGGATCAATCTTTTTTTTTAATATATTTATTTATTTATGTGACTGCATTGGGTCTTCATTGCTGCACGCAGGCTTTTCTAGTTACGGCAAGCGGGGGCTAATCTTCATTGCGATGCATAGGCCTCTCATTGCGGTAGCTTCTCGCTGCATAGCACTGGATGTAGGTGCTCGGGCTTCAGTAGTTGTGGCACACAGGCTCAGTAGTTGTGGCTTGCAGGCTCTAGAGCACAGGCTCAGTAGTTGTGGCACATGGGCTTAGTTGCTCCGCAGTATGTGGGATCTTCCCGGACCAGGACTCGAACCCATGTCCCCTGCACTGGCAGGCGGATTCTTAACCACTGCGCCACCAGGGAAGTCCTAGATTATCTTATATTGCTGTAAATATTTTGTTTGCTTATTTGACAGCTTATCTTAAAATTTTATCTTTACTGTCTTTTTTACTATCTTCTAAGTCTTGAAAGTACCTTGAATTTGCTTTAAAATGTATGATATAAAAGGATACTAATAATCTGAAATAACATCTACTCTGATATATGTTGAAAAATTAAAGCCATAACTGTGCTTGGCACCAAATTGTCTCAAGTTGATTCAGCATGGCCTTTGAGTTATCAATCAGGTTGCCACACGTTTAATTCATTTTGGGAGGTAGCGCAAGTATAATAACCAGACCATGAACCATTATTTTGGTTGCCTTAATGATCAAATTGGATCAACAATTGGGGTTGAATCAGCTGCCTTTAAGTTGGCTATTATAATATCCAAAGAAAGCAAATCCACCTGAGGTTTGTGTATTTGGTTGAAACGTATAGCAAAGCTGCATTCTGGAAAATCTTTGCTGGTACAGAAAACAACCGTCTATCTCTGAAGACTAAAGCTATTATTTGAGACGGGGTCTTCGTCTGTGTTTGACCAATGGTCAGTGAACTCTAACCAAGCATTTCATTTCACCATCTTGACCATAGTGTGGGTTGCCAGTGATTGATTCATTAACTCTCTAGCGTTCACATTCTTATGTCAAAGACTTATCAGTATAGGGAAAAAAGGTTCGATGTGAGGTTATTCCTTTGATTTAAATGCCTAGGATGAGTTGTGTGATCAGAGGTTACTCTGAGGCCTGAGAATGCCTTCATTGCTCCATTTTAGTTTGACCCAATTCAAGTCTTATATCCAGAATTATCTACCTTTTTCTTAACAGTTTCATCTCACTGTGATCTCTCCCTTCTCTGAACCTCTGTCTGTGTAACATTCATCTGAGAGCTGTCATCTGCTTTTTACTTATCACTTATATCTGCATTCATTAAGCGGATGTTTTTTGTGTATATACACATAGATACATAGATAAACACATACATATACATAGATATACACACAATTACTAAAATTATTTTTATAATATATATATACATGTATATATATGAATGATTATAGGGTGAAAGATGAAACAAGGAAACCAATTATGGCAGCTTTCCAGTAGCCAGCTCAGAGATGGATGCATGAGTAACCATGAGAGCAAAAAAGAAAGTTTATCAGTTAGATTCACTACATAACAAACTATTCCTAACATGGTGGCTTAAAACTGTAAATATCTATTACTACCTACAAGTCTACCGATCAGGTGGATGGCTCTGCTGGCATGAACCATGATTGGCTGATCTCAGCTGGGCTCACTCATGTGTTTACAATCAGCTGGCTGCTGGGAGGAGTGGTGCTGGTTTGTTCAGGATGATATCAGCCTGTGTGGTTGCCTGTTGGTTGGAATGATGGGAGAGATTGGACCACATGTTTTTCATCACCCACCAAGCTATCCTGAGTTTGTTCACATGTCTTGGCAAGTTCCAAGAGAGTGGGGGGAATCACAGAAAGCTTCTCAAGGCTCTGGCATGGAATTAGCATGCTGTTAACTTCTATTCCATTCTGCTGGCCAAAGCAGGTCTCAGGGGCAGCCCAGATTCTAGAGGCGGGAAAGGAGCTCTTTCTTTACAATGGAAAGAGCATGGATTTGGAAAAGTGAAGAATTTCAGGTACTTTCACAGTCAGTATACTATAGATGGAAGGGATATAAGAGAAAGTGTGGGAAGGAAGATTTGTTGATCTCTACCCTTGAAGATGAAGATTTAGGGCCTTGTTTTTAGATGGGGACATCATTAAATCAGATTGGAAAGAAAGATGGGATTGGGAGGCAGAAAGAAAGTGTTAGGGGGTGGGGAGAGGTAGAAAGCGGAAAGAATAGGAAAGAATATGAATGAGTGAGAAAGAGAATGAATTTAGTCCTGTCATACCAAGCTTTAGGTGCCTTTGGGACATCTCGATGGAGACATTTAGCCATATTGTTGGTAGAAGTGAAGATTTTCTAAGAGAAAAATTGAAGTCCAGAAATACATAGATTTAGCAGTCATTAACACATTAGGTGCCAGAGGTTGATGGGGTTGCTAAGGAAAAGAGTAGTGTACAAAGATAAAGATAAGAGAGCTGAAGACACAGCCTTATGTTTAAGGAGTGGGTGAAAGAATAAGAGTCATCAACGTGTGTAAGGAAGTAGGAAAGAAAATAGTGATGTGGGTGTCAGACAAGGAGGGAGTCTGAAGGTGAGGGAATTCCACTGTTGTAGATGGTGTGGAGTCCGAATCAGCTGAGGATTGAGGAGAAGCCATTTGGTTCATCACTGATGGTCATGGTGGGCTTGAGCATTGAGTAAGAGATGCAGTGGTAGAGGAGTGAAGTGAGAAAAAGGCAAAGGGCTTGAGATGGCAGCAAGCCCAAGACACCATCCGTATGGGATAGGAAAGACATGAGTATATTTGTAAGCTGATGGTACCTAGGGATGTGGAAGAGCTGGAAGACAGAAGTTGTAAACAAATCAGTATTATGGAGGAATGGGAAGGGATGGACAGACTGAAATCCTTTATGTAGAATATTTCATTGAATCCTCACCATGACTCTATGAAATAAACTTCTCACCCTTTTATAGATTAAGAAACTAAGACATAAAGCCATTAAGTAATTTACAGAGTCACAGCTGTTAATCAGTAGATTTAAATTCAGTTTCTTTCTGAGCTTCTGCTCTTTTTGTTTTTGTTTTGTTTTTGGTGTATTTATGCATGTTTAAAAAAGCATATCTACTATATACCCTTTTTGAGAGGGGAAGAGGCAAGTCTACTGAGGGCAGGTATAAGGTTTCACTTTTTCTTCTCCCACTGTGTCATAGATAAAATCTGAGGATTTACTATATTTTTGATTGACAATTTTGATTAGATTAGATAATCCGTATGTTTAAATTGATCAGGAATTGAGTGAATGCATTGAAAGAGGTGTAACGTTTTAGCTTATAGGTCTTTAGAGAAGACCTTTACATCTGTTAAAAATAGAATGATTTAAGGACAAATTAAAAGTATTTAAACATCCTGTGGTAAATATCCTAGATCAAGAAAACATTAAATTCTAGATACTGTAATCACAACCTAAATTTTCAAAAAGAGAGAGGCCTTTAAAGTCAGAACTGTAGATCCACATCCTCCAGAAAAAGACACAAACTGAATGAGTAATTTTAGTGGTTTGGAGTTAGCAAACATTGTTCCATGGGGGGAAATGTCCTACGAATAACAGTTTGCAAGTAGACCTGTTTAATTCATGTAGTAGCTAATAAATTATACACGTATGATGAAAAATATAGAATAACATTGCTATGGTAAGTGTAATTAGATTATTAACATTAAAATTAATAAGAAATAGTATTTGACCATTGAGAATGAAGAAACTGGTGGAAATGTTTATGATTTTGAATAGGGCTTTCTGGAACTTTAAAAGGCTTTTGAGGATGCGGACTGATTTCTGTTTTTATTTTTGACATTACAGAAATAATACATGCTTACCATAAGTATTGAAATAATAGAGAAAATTTAAGTTCTTAGTTCCTCCAGAGGTAGTCATCGTTAATAGTTATGTAGATTCTTCTCTAAGATCCCATAAGCTGCGTGGTATGGCAAAAAAAAAAAAAAAAAATTTAGTACTTTTTTCTGTGTATTTACAAACATGTATGTATGTCCACACATGCAGGGGTTTTTTTCCCTTCAGTTTTTAAAAAATTTATTGAAATATGATTAATACAAAATAAGCTGTACATATTTAAAGTACACAATTCAGTGAATTTGACATCTCTGTGTACTGATGACAGCATCACCACAGTGAAGATAATGAATGTACTCATCACTCCCAAAAGTTTCTTTGAACTTTTGTCATTCATGCCTCCCCCCATCTGCAGGCAACCACTGATCTGCTTTCTGTTACTATTCATTAGTTTGCCTCTTCTAGAATGTTACGTAAATAGAATCATGTAATATGTATCCTTCTGTTTGTCTGGATTCTGTCATTCAACATAAATATTTTGAGATTCATCCATGTTATGTGTATATCAATAGTTCATTTTTTGTTGAGTAGTATTCCATCGTGTAATATACCACTGTTTCTTTAGCCATTCACTTGTTAACGGACGTTTGGGCTGTTTTCCAACGGTTTGGGGCTGTTGTACATAAAGCTGCTATGAACATTCACGTACAAATCTTTTTGTGGACGAGTTCATTTCTCCTGGTTAGATACCTAGGAGTGAAATGGCTGGGTTGTATTTTAGGTATATGTTTAACTTTTTAAGAAACTGCCAATGGTTGTAATCCCATTAAATGCGCATGAATTGTTCTTTAACTTTTTTTCCCACATAATACACAAACACTTTATTTTTGTCATTGGCCTCCTTGATACTGTTGAATCATTACCGTGTCCTTACATCCATAACTAGAGCCATAAAGAAATTTGATTAAACTATCTTTAAGGTCTCTTAGAGCTTAAAAAATTTCTGTAATTCTGTTAACTACTCATTTTCCCAGATAACCAAGAATTTAAAAAAAAAACTTATTTCATAGCCCCAGCAGTGATCACTTTGAAATAATCCTGGCTAGGCATATTTACTAGTATAGTCAGCTTCAGTACTTTGTCACCAAATTAAAATGTACTAGAAGCTATTGTCATAATTGTTTAGCAGTGATTGGCAGAGCCATGATTTATCCCTTTGTTTTTAAATTTTGTTTCCCTTTATTTGCACCATTCATTCCTGATCTGTTCCTTCTCGTTGTCTTTTTACTTGTCTTATCTCTTGTCATGGAATATTTTCCCCTGTATTTTTTCCATTTTGTTCTTTCTCTTTCCCCTCTTTCTCACTAATTCTTTTGCCTCCATTTTCTTCGCCGTCTTACTCCACCTTTCCACAGATATACACACAGACTTCTATCAGCAAGTTCGTATTTGTGGGAAAGGAAACTTCTAAAGGGCCTCCTGGGCAGGAATAAAGACGCAGACGTAGAGAACGGACTTGACACAGTGGGGAGGGGAAGCTGGGACGAAGTGAGAGAGTGGCATAGACATATATGCATATATACACTACCAAATGTAACATAGATAGCTAGTGGGAAGCAGCCGCATAGCACAGGGAGATCAGCTCCGTGCTTTGTGACCACCTAGAGGGGTGGGAAAGGGAGGGTGGGAGGGAGGCTCAAGAAGGAGGGGATATGGGGATATATGTATACATATAGCTGATTCACTTTGTTGTATAGCAGAAACTAACACAACATTATAAACCAATTATACTCCAATGAAGACAAAAAAATAAAATTAAAAAAAATAAAGGGCTGCCTATGATGAAATAGAAGGGGTTGAAAAACACTGTCTTAGTGACCTCTGAGCACTGGTATATGTCCAAAAATCATTCAAATTACCTGATGCCACTGATGGTCATTTCTTTAAAAGAAACTCAGTGTTTCTATTAAGCCACGTGGAAATTTTGCATTAGGCTATGAATAGCACTCCACACCAAGTTGGGGAATCCAGCTTTACAATTGGCTCTGAATGTGGTTGTATTTATATCAGGGTCACGGTCCTATTGGGATATCTGGTCTTGGACCAGAGGGCTGTGAGGACTGAATGTGGGTAGCAGTATCATAATTTGTCTGTCTCTATAAAAGATGCATTGCATAGTCAGACACATATAACTACATTTTTCCTGTTGTTATTAAGAAAATCAGTTTTATTGTCTTTTTCAGCAGGGTCATGTTTAAGTACAAAATCTTCTCTGTGACATTCACTGTAAGCCATCAAAGAAGAAATCGGGCTCTCTGGCTCTCTCCACTGTCAATAACAGGCATTTAAAAGCAGATTTTTATCAGTTAACTTTGCTGGAATGAATGTGACACTTGACAACAGATGAGATATGAGCTGCAAGTTTCTTTGACCCCATTTCTATAAACTATGCATTGTTTTGAGTTGGCTTATTGAACATATTATAGGGGATTTCTATATGATTGTGGTCCAGAATTCTGTGCTTTTATTCTTCTTAGCTTAAGGTTGCATATAATTAACAAAAAAAAACTCTGAAAGAATGTATGCTTTCTTCATTTAAAAAATGGTTTGTGTGGGCTTCCCTGGTGGAGCAGTTGTTGAGAGTCCGCCTGCCGATGCAGGGGATGCGGGTTCGTGCCCCGGTCCGGGAAGATCCCACATGCCGCGGAGCGGCTGGGCCCGCGAACCATGGCCGCTGAGCCTGCGCGTCCGGAGCCTGTGCTCCGCAATGGGAGAGGCCACATCAGTGAGAAGCCCACATACTGCAAAAAAAAAAAAAAAAAAAAATGGTTTGTGAACAGCAAATACAGACTGTATCTCCCCTACCCAAATAATTCAAAGGCTGTTAACAGGCCAGATAAGAGTTTGAGTTAAACTGTTTAGGGAGCATAGTTGCATAAACTTGATTTAAATCACTAGTTGGATATGGTTAGACATGGATATGGTGCTTTTGTCCTAAAGAAGGTGCATTCTTGGTGTTTGAGATAACGTTAAATGTTCCTTCTATCATTGGGAGCCTCTGTATAGGTAAGGAAGCACTTCTTAAAACATTTCAGCTTTATTGAGGTATAATTGACATATAAATTGTAAGATATCTAAAGTGTATGTCATGGTGATTTGATGTACATTATGAAAGAACTCCCTTCATCTAGTTAATTAACACCTCTATCACCTCACATATTTATCTTTTGTGTGTGTGTGTGAGAACATTAAGTTCTCCCCTCTTAGCAAATTTCAGTTATACAGCTTAGTGTTACTAACTAGAGCCACCATGTTCTAAATTAGATCTTCAGACCTTATTAATTGTATAGCTGAAAGTTTGTGTTCTTTCACCAGCCTCTCCCTTATCTCCCTCACTCCCCAGCTCTTGGCAAACAGAAAAAGAGTAGAAAAGTGGGAAGCATTTTTATGAAACAATCATTCTCAAACATCAGAATCCAATAGGAAGTACACCATAAAAAGACCACATTGCATTTTTGGCTACTCATAGTTAATTTCCCATATTGCTTTCAAATCCAGTCGTGTATATCTTTTGCTTAGAATATTTCAGTGGCTTCCAGTTGCCTTCAAAATGCAACCCAAATGCTTAGAGCCGTGCTTCTCAAATTTTAAAGTGCATGTAAGTCACCTGAGCATCTTTTAAAAATGCTGATTGGCATTTGGTAGGTCTGAAGTGGGGCTTCATATTCTGTATTTCAAACAAATTCTAAGGCTTTTCCAAGGACCACACTTTGAGTAGCAAAGCATTAGAGCATAAATTGGCAAGGTTCTTCATTATCTGGTCCCCCCTTGCTCGGCATCTACATCCTTTACTACTCTGTCGGTCCATATCTCCACCCTACCTCACCCTCTGACTCTTCTTCACGCCTTAAGTTCCTATCGCATGGAATTTCTGTTCTCTGAATGCGTTATGCTCTCTTGTTGCTCTGTGCCTTTGCCTACTCTCTACCCTTCGCTGGGACTACTCTTGATAATCCCTTGCTGCTTGCTAGGTCTTCAACCCTCAACCACACGTCACCTCCTCTTCAAAGCCTTCCCTGATTCTCAATCTTGATTTGATGGCTGGGGGATGTTAGAGCATCCTGTGGGTTTTACTTTTTTTTTTTTTTTTTTTTGTGGTATGCGGGCCTCTCACTGTTGTGGCCTCTCCCGTTGCGGAGCACAGGCTCCGGACGCGCAGGCTCAACGGCCATGGCTCACGGGCCCAGCCGCTCCGCGGCATGTGGGATCTTCCCGGACCGGGGCACGGACCCGCATCCCCTGCATTGGCAGGCGGACTCTCAACCACTGCGCCACCAGGGAAGCCCAGGGTTGTACTTTTATGGAGGGCTTTAACAGTGTAATGTTCTTAGATTCTGAGTGTTCTTTAAAGAATGGCAAGTGGATTTACTTGGAATAGACAAGATAAGTCTGTATTGGAGAATAATGTGGAAAGTATGATAAATAATTGTACAATTAAATTAATGTTGCTGAAAAGTAAGTAGAGGGAGAAAGAATTGCTGACAGAAGGTCCTAAAAGTCCTCACTGATGATTCTGAGAGTGATGTAATAGCCAATCAACTGAAAGGTTGGGGAAATATGTTTTTGCTGTTATTTCTAGGAAGTTTTAAAGGAGAACAAATTGGAGGAAGGGAAACTGCTTGTCTTCTGTGCATCAATGTCTGTTTCCTACTGGGGAATAGACTCACAAGGCCAGATTTGTGTTACTTCTCTGAAGTGCTATGGTGGACTCCTTGTGTGGACTCCTTATGTCTCTCGGGCTGCAGGCTGGGTGTAATTAAAAAAAACCAAAAAACGCCATTTTGACTCATGTCTCCACTATTTACTAATTCTGTGACCCTGAGCAAGTGGATTAACCTCTCAGAAGATATTTCTCTACTTGTATGTAGAAGTAATATTACTTATCTGTTAAGGTTTTCCTGAATATTGAGTTGATGTGTATAAAATGTATAGTAGATTAATTCTCTCTTCTCTCCCTTTTAGTACTGTGTGGTCAAGCTTCATAAAAAAGTGAGCTACTGTGTCATTAAAAGTCTCCATTGTGGGGACTTCTCTGGTGGTCCAGTGGGTAAGACTCCGTGCTCCCAATGCAGGGGACGGGGGTTCGATCCCTGGTCAGAGAACTAGGTCCCACATGCATGCTGCAACTAAGACCTGGCGTAGCCAAAATAAAAAAAAAATAATGAAAAGAAAGACTCCATTTTGTTATACACAGGTAGCTTAGAAGTCAGGGTCCATTTTATGAATTCACTTTAACAAGATCATCTGATGTATGTGTATACATTTTTTTCTGTTATCAACTAAATAGGCTTCATCTTTAACAGCTCTTAGAAAATGAAAGAGATACCCAGACATTTCATAGTGATTGATTCCCGGTTTATGAATTGAGTTTCGTATGTAGACCATTTAATTAATCTAATAAATTATGATTATGTAAACTTTAATGAATTGTATTGTTAAACAGGCATTTACTAAATATCCACTGAGTGCCAGTTATTTATGTGAAAGAGAAAGGAAAACCAGGCCTTTTATAATCTGAGAAAGCAACATAAAAAACAACAGTGGAAAAGAATATTGTAAGGTTTATCAACAAATAATTTAATACACTGCAGTTCTTGAATTGTTGTAAATGTCCTTTAGATAATCAGTTGGAAAAGCAAAACTAGCCCTAGTAGGAATATTTTTCCTTTAATTTTGGTGGACTTTGTGATATTTTCCCCATTGTAAATTTGTAAACAGATGAAGTTGCTAAGTGACATGAATTTTGTTACAAAACCTCACTCTTCTTAATGCTTTTTTGATCCTTCTGTTTCTCTGACTGATGCAAAGTGTAAAATTGCATGGAATGTTCTTCCTGCACAGTTGAGCTATTAAGCAGAACTAATTCTTTATGGAATGACAACAAGGCATAAGAAAGGCATTTCTTGGATTAGGCAACATAAGGCAATCACTTGGCAAACGCTGAAGGGGAAGTGGTATCGGAGAAGACAAAGCAACAGCACTTTTTCTCTTCCCCTTGAATTCATACGAGCCACACAAGTTGAACGGCTTTGAAGCTGGTTAATGTGGCTTACTATGCATGTTTTTTCTGTACCATTTCCTGCTTATTTTTGCCAGCAGAGGGGCCAAGAATAATCACTTGATAAATGTATTAGCATGTCTCATACACTTCTGTGACCACACACTGTTGCTGGGAAGACAGATAATTTGAGAAGAGGAAAATCCCAGTTGGGGATGTCTTTCAAAGTGAGATCAGACTTTACTCCCAAACTAACAGGATTCTGTCTAGATTATGAGAGTACCATATGGAGACTGATTATTTAAAAAAAAAATTTTTCTAAGTCAAGATTAAGTAACAGTTGGGAAATGTGAAGGGCAAAGTGAATAGTGGTTTATTTTCATTTTATCAGTTCTAGAATGGATGACAAGGAATGTTGTAGTAATTTTATGATGGTTAAACAATTATAGAAAACTGTTTTTATTTCCTTGGATTTTTCCTGTCGACAGCATGCTCCTGTTTATTTGCTTAGATGTGTGATTTTTCCTTCTTCCTAATCTCTTCGTTAAATTCCTACCAAGACAAACTCTTTCTCTTATAGCATCACATTTCCACATCTGCTTATGGTGTTCTTTATGATTCGGTCCTGAGAAGCCACCCTAATGGCCTGCTATTCTCTACTTACTGCTGATCTCTTTAGGGGGAAACACCATCAGTTCAGCAGAACATAAGTCCAGGTGCAGCTAAAGAGAACTGTATATTAGCTGTAGGTGAAGATGCCAGAAGTGGTTGTGACTTCAGCATTGAAAATCTTCATTCAAATAACTCTTTTCACCTTTGCTTTAGGAGAGTGGAAGTGCAAATGTGGCACAGATGCGTATGCAGAACAACACACCTTTACTTTAGCGTGCAGTGGGACAGCTTAATACTGAAGGAGGTCTCAGATGTTCAGCTGTCTTGGTCAAACAAGATTTCCAAAACCCTGTAGCTAATCTAGAAAATCTGTTTCTCGTGTGAGATACCTTGGATCAAACCAGTTGGTTCCAGGACCAAATTCTAAACAATTTCAAGCCTGGCCTGATGGCGTCTGTGTCAGGTTGAATACTATGAGATTCTCCAAGATGGGCTCAGAATGCCAGCGGGCCTAGAGCTGACAAGTGTCTGCAGGATATGCTGGGTCATCCGCCTGTGAAAAAGGTCTGTGCAGGAGCTGCAGACCTGCAGTGTGCTGCTGACATCAATAGGCAGGGAGCTGGGCTGGGCTGCTCGGAAAAGGCTGGTTGTTCAGGTGTATGCCTGTGTGTGTGTGTGTGTGTGTGTGTGTGTGTGTATTGCCTTACTGACTCCCCACTCTTCTGGCCTCTCAGCAGAGGTGTGACTGCTCTCCCACCACTTCAGTAGGTGAAGGGATAGGAGGACTGTAGGTTCCTTATTCGTCCTGTTCCTCAGGAACATAGGTTCATTTCTAGTTATTAGGATACATATTTTTCTATATACTTTTCATGTATAGTATTCTAAAGATAATGTAAACTTAGGTTCACCACGTTAGTCCTTCAGATTATTATTGTGAGCACATTATACTGAATGCGCTCCCGATGAAGGGGGTGATGACCGAACGGAATGTGTATGTACCCTAGGACATATTTTATTCGTGTGTTTGTCAGGGCCTTTTGTATCTATGGTGTTATGTCAGGAATATGAAGGTGAAAAGACAGATTCTGCCTTGTGGTGGAAGCAGAAAGTAGAGCTTATAAAACAGTGAGACAAGCAGGATACTCCAAGCTCCTGGGAGTGTGCAAGAGTTCTGTAGTTTTATTTGGGAAAATCAGGTGCATCCTCACAGAAGAAGTGAAGATGGTCTGCAGGACTTGGCGTTGAAAATTGATGTGTACTGTCCACTTGCTTAATTTATAATTCTTTATTAAGAGTGATGAGAAAATTAAAAGTCTCTCTGTTTTATAAGGAACATAGCCTTTTTGAATTTTAATTTACATACAGTGAAAATTATTTGGGTCCACGGTTCTATGAGTTTTAGCATACGCACAGTTGTGTAACCTTCACCAAGCTCAGGATCCGGACTGGTTTCATTGCCCCAAACCTTCTCTCATGTTGCCTATGTCATCATACCCTTCCCTCCTCCTGACTCCTAGAAGCCACTGTATTTTGCATTTTCCAGTATGTCATATAAATGAGATTATACATTATGTTACCTTTCGGGTCTTGCTTCTTCCACTTAGCACAGTGCCTTGAGATTTAACTCTTGAATATGTTGTTGAGTGTTTCAGTAGTTCTTTCCTTTTTACTGCTGAGTAGGGTTCCATAGTATAGATTTACTGCAGTTTATCCATTCACCAGTTGAAGTTGAAGGACATTTCGGTTATTTATGTTTGGGGCAATTATGTGAATGCAGCTTTGATCAATTTTCTCGTACAGGTTTTTGCATGAACATAAATTTTCATTTCTGTTGAGTAAATATTTAAGGTGAGAATGCAGTAAGTGTGTGTATAATTTTATAAGAAATTGCCAAGTTATTTGCCAAAGTGACTGTACCAATTTGCATTCCCATCGGCAGTGTTTGAGAGTTCCAGGTACCCCACATCCTCATCAGTTTATGGCTTGTCTCTTCATTCTCTTAGCAGTTTTTCTTTTCAAGAGCAGAAGTTTTTTTGTTTTGATGGAAGCCAATTTATAATTTTTTTCCTTGACAGATTGTGTTTTTTATGTCCTATCTAAGAACTCTTTGCCTAACCCAGGTCACAAAGATTTTCTATGTTTTCTTCTAAAGGTTTTATAGTTTTGTGTTTCACATTTAGTTCGGTGACCCATTTTGAGTTAATTTTTACATAAGGTATTAGGTGTAGGTCAAGGTGCTTTTAATGTTACAGGCACTGTCCTAAGCGCTTTACACTCAATACCTGATGAATTCATAAAAACTCTTTTAAGAATCCTATTTGACATAACAGAATGTGTTTATGAAGAATAAGTAGGGAATTCCCTGGCAGTCCAGTGGTTAGGACTTAGCGCTTTCACTGATGTGGGCCCAGGTTCAATCCATGGTCGGGGAACAGGCTGCACGTGCAAGCTGCCTGGTGAGGCAAAAAAAAAAAAAAAACTTGCTCTGGGTTATACAGTAAGGAGTGATATAGCCAAAATTACGTTAATCTTCTCAGGGAGATAAGAGGCAGAGTTTTTTTGATGTAATTAAGGGGTAGGTGGTGATGTGGTTCACTGAGTTTACTTAAGAAACCTTTATATCAAGTGCCTGTTGTATACAGGCCACTGTCCTAGCAATATACAGACGAGTAAGACATGTCTCTAAACTCAGGTAATTTACAGTTTAGGTTAAACTTTTGCGGTACGCGGACCTCTCACTGTTGTGGCCTCTCCCGTTGCGGAGCACAGGCTCTGGACGTGCAGGCTCAGCGGCCATGGCTTACGGGCCCAGCCGCCTCGCGGCATGTGGGATCTTCCCGGACCAGGGCACGAGCCTGCGTCCCCCGCATCGGCAGGCGGACTCTCAACCACTGCGCCACCAGGGAAGCCCCTGAAACCAATTCTTAATATGAGTTAAGAGAATTGTTGAACAGCACTGAGTTGTCCAGATGACATTGGGGACTTGAAGAGCTTTGTGTCATTCTTTCCAGACAAAGAAATTGAGTTTGGGGAGTGCCAAGTCTGGCATTTGCCAGGATAGGCTTGATAAAATATCAAAGAAGCAAAGAATTCGCAGATGTTATTAAAGGTATCTTTCAATATGAATACAGTAGGAATAGACAGAAAAATAAACTAGTCTGTGGGAAGTTTGCATATAGCAGCTATTTCTGAAAGTCCCTGTTCCCAACTTTGTTACAAAGTTTCCAGCCTTCATTTTGTTTATCTTTATTTGGAAACATTTTGATTTAAACATTTCCTTTGAAAAGCAAATGTATACCTCTTAGCACCTGGTTGTCAGAATTGCCATAGATTCAAGCAGGATACTAAATTCACCAGAAGTCAGATAATAAACCACTTATACAATAGCTGTTGCATACTCAGTATGGATTTTAAAAAACAGGTCGATATGCAAGATGTAATGATCGCATTACATTATTTTTATTAAACAGATGAATTGTTTTCTGTAAAATAACTTTTAAAAAGTTCACATAGCCTCTTGCCTAGTCTTAAGGCTATAATAAGTTTTCAACTTCTGATTGAAACTTGTACCTTGGTTGATTTTTATCTCAGTAAGTAAAGCATCAGTTACCCTGGTTTGATTAAATGCTGGATCAGGTCTCTTGTTTACTTCCTGTTAGTTGCAGGTCAGTCTTCAAGTTTGAAGACTCAAAGTGAATTGAACCTGGTGAGGTAACAAGTTATAACTGTGTTTTGATTAGTAAATCCTGGAGTAGACAAATGCATGATTTGAAAGACCAGTTTCATAGAAATAAACTTTAAGCTAATATACATAAAACTCCATAACTAACTCTGAAATTGTGGACATTTGAGTGTTTGAGATAGAAATCTCGTTTCCTTGATGAGCTATTTGTAGATTTCTCCAGAGCTACTGATTGGTGACTTAGAGCCATGGAAACAGCACACAAGTATTGGAACATGACTACTGGCTACTTAGGACTCCCCCAGGAGGGGTGGGGTGGTAGCAACTGGTATAGTCCTTGACCAGCTGAGGCCTCCAGATCCCCTGGCTGATGCGCAGCATTAAGACCACCAGTGTAAACCCTGCGTTCAGGTTCTCACCAACTGAAGTTTTTTCTGTTTAGTGAAAGAATATTTTAAATGTAATTTACAAAAGAAAATTATGTTTTCTTACATTAGGGAATAGTTTGTGAACTTATTTTAAATTACTGGATGGCTTGTCATTTCAGATTGTGTATTCATAATTTTTAGTTGGTTTTAACATCAACATGTATCAAGTATTTTATTCATTGCAACTTTTAAGAAGCATGAATGGCGCATTAGTTTAATATTACAGTCATACATTTCTAAGGTGGAAACATTAATATGTTGGTTTCTGATCAAATAAAAGTTGGGAGAACATTTTCTTCTTAGCATTTTTTTTCCTCTTAGCGTTTTGATCCCTTTTTTTTTCTGACTGTAAATCATAGAAGCAAATGATTAAGTAGACAGGTGAAGAGGAGGAAGTCACAAATAAAATAGGCACTTACGTTTATTGTGTTTGCAAGGTTGTTTCTGAGGACGGGTGCATGTTTCTTGAGATCTTGTTTCTCGCCTATTTTATAGAGTTCTGGCCTCTTAACAGCACTGCTTTAATGACTTCTTGTGGGGCTCTTGGTTTATGTTAGCACTGACTGGGGAGGGAAGAAAGAGGTCAGGTTTCACAAGAAGGCTGTAGACTTGTAAAATCTTACCTAACTGACAGAAATGAAGTCGACATCAAGGAGAAATCAAGATTTGCATAAGAATACAAGATGTTTTTCCTTGTAAATAAGTACGGAATGTTTTGATAATGCCGAAAATAGTTTGTCTAAAGTTTTAGGGGGGACTTAAGACTCATTGTAAAGGATGTATTCATTTACTCAGTTTAACACCACACTTAAAAAAATTAAAATAGCAAAACAAATACTTGCCGAGAAGCAAAGTTTAAGACTGTCATGATATATCATATTTGTACATGCTTTTCTGAAGTTTCTAAGTTTTGATGCAAATTTTTAAGTAATTAATTTTTTTATTGAAAAGTGGGTTTTATTCAGATGTTTTTTTTCTCATCATTTTTCACATTGAAGGCACTGACTGGGGAGGGAATCAAGCATCCATAGATCATGGGTGATAGCTACCCGAAGAATGATAAGCTCAAAGTACTAAAAAGGCCGACAAAAATTAAGGATGAAGGATTTTTTTTTTTTGGCCTCGTTGCGCAGCATGTGGGATCTTAGTTCCCTGACCAGAAATCAAACCTATGCCCCCTGCAGTGGAAGCACGGAGTCTTTACCACTGGACTGCCAGGGAAGTCCCAGGATGAGGGATTTTATCAGGTAGTGGAGCAATGGTAGAAAATTTATGCAGACTCTTCCTTCAGTCTATGCTCCATAAGGCGTATAAAATTTATTTTTAAATGTCATTAATTTTTCTTAATTATGTTGTTTTGTAGGAAAAAATATAAGTACAAAATACATAATTCCACAGCTAGAGATCCTCTTGTAATCTAGCCCCTTATTATTTCATCATTGAAGTAGGGGATTTTATCTTCAAATAATTTATCTATTCACGTTAAAAACGGGAAAATTATTTCTGTTTCTCTACATTTAAAAAAATTGTATTTATTTATTTAGGCTGCATTGGGTCTTAGTTGCGGCATGCAGGATCTCCGTTGCGTCTCATGGGACCTTTCATCGCGGCACTTGGGCTTCTCTCTCGTTGTGGCACACGGGCTCCAGAGTACATGGGTTTTGTAGCTGCGGCATGCAGGCTCTCTAGTTGCAGCGCACGGGCTTAGTTGCCCCGACCATGCATTGAACTGCGTCCCCTGCATTGGAAGGCAGATTGTTAACCACTGGACCACCAGGGAAGTCCCTGTTTCTCTACACTTTATGTACCTTTATGTAAAAGCTACATAGTCTGGCTTAGTAGAAAAAAAAGAAACTTTAAAATCTTAGAGTACCTCTACCTTTGTTAGGGCTTTAACATTTATTTTTATTGTATAGTGGTCACTAACATCCTTTGTTTGACTTTCTTTAAGTTATCGTTCTGAAAGCAAAACCAGTGTATTCATAGCAAGATATCCTATAACTATTAACTACTTCCGGTACCACTGCTAGGAGTTTACTAGGTGCCAAGCAGTGCCTTAGTACCTGCTTATATTATTGTGTGTGTGTGTGTGTGTACACACATTTATGTATATATAATTTAATGTTATTCTTAAAATATTCTTATAAAGTATTATTATTATCCCCATTTTACTGGGGAATACTGAGGCATGGAGTTGGGTAACTTCTCAGGGGCACACAGCTCATGCATGCAAAGCTGGGATTCTAACCCAGATCTTTAGATTTTAATATCTGCACTCTTAACCTCAAGGCTATGCTGCTGCCCCACCTCCATAAATTATGCCCTGTATTGTACTGGACTTTTTCCTGATTTTCTTTAAACCAGCTAAGATTAAATTTTACCATAGTTTTAATATCATTTACCTCAGTTTTCTAATGCCTTAATTTCTGTCATCAAGAAATGAAAATAAGTTAAGATTGGAAAAACAGTAAACACTTTCTCCTAATCTCATTGCAACAGAGCCTCAGAAGTAGGAAATCCTTTTCTCCACTAATTTTACATGTTATACATTGTTATTTTTATAGGCCACTATTATAAAAACTCATGCATGTCTTTCTTTAAATCTTAACCACAGCCTAACATGTGAACCATTAGTTTAAAAATCAGGATGGGGGGCTTCCCTGGTGGCGCAGTGGTTGAGAGTCTGCCTGCTGATGCAGGGGATGCGGGTTTGTG
>NW_020175439.1:576875-662019 GCF_003031525.2 Neophocaena asiaeorientalis asiaeorientalis | reverse complement strand
ACTTTCCTGGTAGTCCAGTGGTAAGGAATCCACCTTCCAATGCAGGGGACGCGGGTTCAATCCCTCGTCAGGGAACTAA
This sequence comes from Neophocaena asiaeorientalis asiaeorientalis, assembly GCF_003031525.2. Classification (NCBI taxonomy): domain Eukaryota; kingdom Metazoa; phylum Chordata; class Mammalia; order Artiodactyla; family Phocoenidae; genus Neophocaena; species Neophocaena asiaeorientalis. The sequence goes on along the minus strand of NW_020175439.1, from coordinate 661,940 downwards.
GATCAGACATGCTGTGGGGCAACTAAGCCCGCACGCCACAACTGCTAAGCTCGTGCACCACAATTACTGAGCTCGTACGCCTCAACGAGAGAGCCCACACGCCACAAACTACAGAGCACACGTGCCCTTGAAGCCCTCACGCCACAACTAGAGAGAGAAAACCTGCACGCCACAACTAGAGATAAGCCCGAGAGCTGCAACGAAGAGACCGTGTGCCACAACAAAAGGTCCCACAAGCCCCAACAAAAGATTGTGTGTGCTGCAACTAAGACCTGCTGCAGCCAAAAAAAATAATAAATATTTTTAAAAATTAAAAAAAAATAAAAATAAAAATCAGGATGAATAGATATTTGAAACTGTTGACATTATTAATCTCTGGCCTCATTTTATAGTTTCCCAGTCTTCCTTAGCATGGCCAGTTTCTTTTCGTTCTCATCAGATGAGGATCTGTGATGCAGATTCGTCAGTCCGTCCGATCTCTCTTCCTACATTCTCTGTTCAGGCACCAAAGTATCCCCCAGCCTTCCAGGTGTGTAGGCCGGAAACCTCAGAACCACTCGGGTCTTTCCTCCTGTTTCCCTTGAACATCTTGTGGCCACATCGTGTTGTTCAATGCACAGCATCTTTTGTATGTGCCCTGCCTTCCATTCCAGTCATCTCTGCCATCATTGAAGCCCACAGCTGGTCTCTCCTTCTCTTTCTAATGGCCTCTTAACAGGTCTCCCTGCCTCTAAGCAGTATCTCTGTATAGGTATTTGACTGTTTGATGATCAAATGTACATGGGCTTAGAACTAGGAGAATAATAATAAAGGAATAGCTAATATTCCCATGAGGTAAATTAGTTTTTTAAAAATAGATTTAAAAGAAATGCTTGATTCCTCCACGGGTTCGATCCCTGGTCAGGGAAGATCCCACATGCTGTGGAGCAACTAAGCTCATGTGCCACAATTACTGAGCCTGCGCTCGAGAGCCCACGAGCCACAACTACTGAGCCCACCTGCCACAACTACTGAAGCCCGTGCGCCTAGAGCCCGTGCTCTGCAACAAGAGAAGCCACCGCAATGAGAAGCCCGTGCACCACAATGAAGAGTAGCCCCTGCTCGCCACAACTAGAGAAAGCCTGTGCACAGCAATGAAGACCCAACGTAGTCAAAAATAAGTAATAAATAAATAAAAGATCTAAAATACTTAAAAAGAAATACTTGATTCCTACATAAATTTTAGACTGATTCAATTTACATGCATATATCTATCTTTCCTATCTTTAACAGGTTCCTAGAAATGGAAATAATACTACTTGAGATGAGACCCATAGTTTCAAAATCCTAGTACACCAGAGTTTAAAGGTGTTATTAGTTTTGGAAATTTGGGAATTTAACACATACTCTTACCCAGCTAGAAAGCCAGTGCATATGAACCTCTCTTTGAGCAGCAGAATTGCTTGGATGTAGAACCAGTAAGTTTTGCCTTCCTCAGAAAGTTTGAGAATCTCAAGCTTTTACTGAGAGAATTCACATGGGATCTTTGGAGATTACCTGGATTCAGATCACACCCTCACCTCACTGGCTGCAGAACCTTAAGGAGGTTGCTAATCTCCTTGTGTCTCAGTTTCCTGAACTGACAACTAGGGTAATAATAGTTGTGAGGATTAAATAAACTAGAGTATGTAATGTACTTAACTTGCTGCCTTTCAATAAAGTATATGTTAACCTATAGTTATTTCTGTCATCATTATAACCTCTGTTCTGTGCTTTCATAATATTCCGTAATTTTCCTTCATAGCATTTATCACAGTTTGAAATTACTATATACTTGCATAGTCATTTAGTTAAATGCCTTTCTCCATTGCTAGACAAAGATCCCTGAGGGTAGAGCCTCTGTTAGTTTTGTTCATCATTGGATCCTTGACATCTTGAACATACTAGGCACTGAATAAACAATTGTTGCATGAATGAATTTAGAAGAGATTACTGTAGTCGAAAATTGTTCTAAAATAAGTGTGATTAAAATCCTTTTCTGGAATAGGGAGACAGTTAATCTGGCCCATTATTTTATGAATAATTGCTTGATTCAAAGCCTGTCAGGGTTAACTACACATTAAATGAATGGTTTGATTATAAAATAGTGGGATTGATGTTAATATATGACTCATGGAGATTAACTTCTTTGTGTCATAGTTATAATGTATACCTTTAGTAGCATAAATATTCACTTTTTTATATAACTCTTTTACACTGACTATTTAAATACTGTTGCATGCTTACCATATAAATAGTTTGGGAGTAATTGATGCCAAACTACTTCTTTCTTTGGTGAGGTGGGGTTGTTAAAAGCCTGCTGACAAATCTCTTTTATTGAGAATGTACCCCGTGAAAAAGAGTTAAAAATACATAGTAGAAAGAAAAATATCAGTTCCTTTCGATGTAACAAAGATATATACGTACATTCAGTTTTTCTAGTAATTAGGCTAAGCAGATTAAAGATTTAGAAGGAGGGTGACTAAGACAATGCTTTTGGACAGCATTTAAGATTGAATCACATTCTTTGTGAGATTGTGTTGTTCATGGTGGTTTTAGCAGTAATGGTTTGACTTACAAGAGCATTTGAATTGATAGGTGGAAGCCACTTACGAGTCAAATGCAGCCCATATCAAACACTGTTGTATGTCTGGAGGGGAAGAGGGAAAATGAGAGCAGGGAGACCAGACAAGAGATTGTTATAGTGATTCCATTGAGATATGTTGGGACAGGGATACAGAAATGGGTTTAATATATGCTTAGGAGTTAAAATCAGTGGAAAGTGGTGATTGATGGAAGAGGGTGCAGGGTGGGTGGCTGCACAGTGGTGTGACCGACTGAGGTAGAGATACAGGCTGGGAGGAAAGAAGATGATTTCATTTGGGACACGATGAGTTTGAAGTAACGTTTTATAACTTGCAGGTGAAGAAGTCCAGTAGACAGTAGGAGCCATGGGTATGAAGCTCTGAGCGTGGTGACCTAAGCTGGAGATGTATTCTGGGGACTCCGAAGCAACAGATGGATGTAGTTGAAAACTGAAAGTGGATGAGATCACTCAAGGAGAATATGGAGAGAGAAAAGAACAGAGAACTCTAGAAGGGAGGGCAGGAGGAGGAAGGAGAGCCTCAGAGGGAGTGAGAGGAATAGGAGTGCGCAGTGTCATAGACAATGTTTCAATAAAATAATAGGGGAAGAAGGCAGATTAGATGTTTGAGGCATCGCGTCAGAGAGAAAGAAGGGGAGACAGCTAGAATTGACTATTTTTTAGGGAAGTTTTGATGCCGTGGGGAAGAGAGAGAGTGGGTAGTTGCTTGAGGGATTTGTGTTGTAAAGAGAGGCCTGGAGTTTTGTTCTCTTTGTGTTTTGAGTTTGGGAGAGAATCACTTTTTAAAAAAATATTTATTCGTTCATTCATTCTGCTCTGGGTCTTAATTGCGGCACGCGGGATCTTCCCTGTGGCATGTGGGCTCTTAGTTGCGACATGCATGCGGGATCTAGTTCCCCACCAGGGATGGAACCCGGGACCCCTCTGCATTGGGAGCACAGAGTCTTACCCACTGGACCACCAGGGAAGTCCTTAATCACTTTTATAAGCTGAAGGAAGGGGTCAGGAGAAGAAGATTTTAAATATGCAAGAGAGGGAAATAAAAAACACAGATATATCAGGTTCCCAGAGGCGAGGGCAGAGGAAGCTGGTGGCACCCAGATGGAGGAGTTACAAAAGGAAAAAAGGAACTTTTTTTTTTTTTTAACATCTTTATTGGGGTATAATTGCTTTACAGTGGTGTGTTAGTTTCTGCTTTATAACAAAGTGAATCAGCTATACATATACATATGCTCCCATGTGTCTTCCCTCTTGCGTCCCCCTCCCTCCCAGGAACTTATTTTTAAGGTTGAGTCATGTTTGCCTCTTTCTCTTCAGTCTCAGAGGTACTGATGAAAATCCCAAGGAATATCTGGCTTGGTCTTCTCTGGGCAAAATCATTTTGCCAGCAGGTTGGTTCAGAAGAGACCAAGAAGTTAGACATGTTAAGTATAAAGGTGATTTTGAGGATTAAAAAAAAAAATCTTTATACAGTACTTGCTTCATAACTTGCTGAAAACCAGAGTGGGATCAAGAAATAACCTTACTTGATGGATGTATTAACTAACCTTATTGTGGTCGTCATTTCCCAATATATGCATGTATCAGACCTCAGACTTACACAGTGTTGTACACCTTAAACTTACACAATGCTATTTATCAATTATATCTCAATAAAGCTGGAAGGAGGGGGAAAGAAACTAGGTTAAAGATTGCCTTGGGGTGGGGAGGGGAGTGGGAAGATTAGGGAGTGATAACTGAAGGATATGGGATTTCTTTCTGAAGTGATGAAAATATTCTAGAATTGATTATGGGGATGGTCACAAGCTCTGTGAATATACTAAAATCCATCGAATTGTACACTTTCAATGGGTGAATTATGGAATGTAAATCACATGCAATGTGAATTATATCTCAGTAAAGTTGTTTCATACACACACACACACACACCACCAAAAGTAAATAAATATCCTTGCTGTATTACAGGATACATCCATTTATGTTTTAGTTCTCAGACTTTTGTGACTCCAGAGTTCTAGCCCATTTGACCTAAAGTGCAAAATTAGTTTAGTTTTTGTAGTAAAAAACGCTTAGGGGTTTCATAGACTTATTTGTCTGGGAAAGAGAGGGAATTGCCTAAAGGTAGTGGTTCAGAGACATCATACTGTTTGGTTGATTAGATGAGATTCAGAGTGAAAACAACTCAAGTGCCTAAGTGGATGGAGGGAAATTACTCAAGGCAACAGAGTGATTATATTGTTCTCAGTAATCACAACACTGATAAAAAGTTGTATACTATATAAAAAGCCCTCACTATGTTGGTTTATTTAATCTTTATAAAAATCCTTTTAGAGAGGAGGGACAGATATTTGTCTTTAAAAATAATACACTGAAGTATGGGGGGCTGTTTAGAGTTATAGCCAACAAAATAATGAAAAGCATTATTTTCTTCTCATCCCAAGCCTTGGTATTTATACCTGGGAAACTCCCTACATTTCTAGTTACTTTGTTTAAAGACCTAATAGAATTGGAAAACAGTTTTTAAATTTCAGGTTAATTCAACAAGTATTGTTTTAGTGCCGAGTCTGTGCCATTCATTGACTTAAGGGATCCTGCAAAGAATATGACCCACTGCTCACCCTCATTGAGCTCAGAGTGTAGAATGGGAGAAAGACTTGTGAATAAGTGACTATAATACTGTGGGATAAAAGTAGCAATAAAGGTCTTCATTTTACAGAAGTAGAGAAAAAGGTCAGGAACAGCTTCCCGAAGGTTCAGACAAGAGAACTAGGCTTTAAATGATGATAGGATTTCATCAGCTGGACAAAGAGACCTAGGATATTTGAAAGAGAAGGAAAGCTCATATAAATGCTCAGAAGTGTGAAATATGGTATATTCAGAGAATTAGAAATAGTTGTGTCTGTGGAACATAATTTCAAGTGGTTGAATACAAAGTGACAGAGGTTTGCAGGGACTAAATAATTCATCAGTAACACAAATTTGTATTTTATGACCATCACTCTGGAAGGTAACTCTGTTGTCAGGGCAGATCTCACCTAAGACACTCCAGCAAGACTTCCAGGCAGTAGGTGATAAGGACCTGAATAAAAGAAGAGTACTATTAGGGATGGAGAGAAGTCAGATATGAGATGTATACTGATAGATAAGAGATATGTCTCATATGTATGTGTATCAGATAAAACATACTGAATTAGGTGCTTGATTCATTGTAATAGGATAATGGAAGAAGAAATTGTTCAAATAGATGGGGTTGGAGGAACTACTGCTTTATGAAGAAAAGTTAAACTATATTAGATATTTCAATCTGGGTAGGTAAATGCTGGGAAAGAGTAAGATAAAAATTCCCACTTTGAAGTCTGTAAATTGAATATAGATGGGATTATCAATGACAAGTAAAGCTAAAGGTCACGTCCTCACACATGGAAGAAATAAATATGGAATCAAGAGCAATTAATAATTCATAAAGCAGGCATTAAACTTTTCAAAACTTAGGTCTTAATTCCTCCGAAATATGAATATATGCGACAAAAGTTTAGTTAATTAAATGAAAGATAAGCTTACATTGTTATTTGTAAATAGATTAATATCCTAGAAAGTGATTACAGAAGCAATTAAAAAGAAAAACTGTATTGATTTTGAGAGTTTGGTGTTCTTGAATAGTGATTCTTAAACATTTTAGTCTCAGTCTTTTTTTTTTTTGCAGTACGTGGGCCTCTCACTGTTGTGGCCTCTCCTGTTGCGGAGCACAGGCTCCGGACGCGCAGGCTCAGCGGCCATGGCTCACAGGCCCAGCTGCTCCGCGGCATGTGGGATCCTCCCGGACTGGGGCACGAATCTGTGTCCCCTGCATGGGCAGGCGGACTCTCAACCACTGAGCCACCAGGGAAGCCCAGTCTCACTCTTTATATGCTTAAAACTTCTTGAGGACCTCAAAGAGCTTTTATTTATATGGGTTATATCTATTGATACTTTATTATTAGAAATTGAAACTTAGAAATTTTAAAAGTATTCATTAATTAATTTTGAAATTAAAACATTGATCAATTATATATTAACATACACATTTAATGAAAAATAACTATTTTCCAATACATTTTAGTGAGAGGAGTGGCATTGTTTTACATTTGCCCAAATCTCTTTAGTTAGCTTAATAGAAGACAGCTGGATTCTCACACTGCATTAGGTCTGTTGCTTTGTCATCCATCATGTAGCTTCTGGAAACACTATATACTCAACAGAAATGAAAGTGAAAAAGGCAAAGGATGATTATCATAAAAATGCTTTTGACCTTGTGGGTCCACTGACAGCAGCAGTTTGAAAACCAGTGTTCTTAAAGAAGTAGGAATTTTCTGTTACCTACATAAATAAAGTATTAATTTACCCCCACTCCACCCTTCTTGGAAGTTGATACGCCTAAGAATATTTTCACTTTTATTCACTGACTTTGTTCCATACCTCTAAAGGCCCATGATTCATTTACAGATTAATGAAGTCAAGTCCAAGGCAGAGTTTGTTAGTCTTCTGTGACCTTTTACCCTTCCCAGTCTAATGAAGCATAAGGCATCTAGCCCTTATTCCTTCTATTTTTCTTCAGAATTTCTCATTTTATTTGTAAATTGTAAAGGCATATATATTTTTTGAACTGGAGTTTGAGGATGGGGAGTAAGACTATCATTGGGGCCCTTTCTTTATATCCTGGAAGACTTAGTAGAGGGAAGGCAAGCTACACTATTACCTGGAGTCTGGACTCCATCAAAATGTGAAACCATGGACATGATGACCAGTTCCTAGAGGCTTGTCTAGAATACTAAAGAAGAATTATCTAGAAAATATCAACACTTAAGACTTATTAAGTCTAAAGATAGTCTCTCGAGTCTGTGTACCTTTTTATTCATCAGACACATCATTTGTCTTCACTCTTTCCTCTCTCATTCTGCTCCAACAATACCAACCTCATTTGATTCCAGACATGGAGTGACATGTCTGTCTAATAAGAACCAAGTCTCAGTTTTCATTATACCTGTAGACTCTCTCCATTCTCACTGCCACCACCCAGTTCTTTCATTTTGATTTAAACAGCCTGTTGATCTTTTGATTTAAGGCTCTTTTTCTTCAATCCATCCTATCTAACAATACCTGATTAATTTTTCCCAGACACTACTGTTTTCATGACACTCCTTTGCTCAAAACTTTTCAGAGATGCCTTAATTTGTACCACGGTACAAATCTGTTTTATCGCTACTCTCCTTCCACTTTTCCATGAACCCTTTATCTGATTTATTCTACAATAGTTAGTCCCGGCTGTTACCGTAGAATCTTGTGAACGCAGGCTGCACATTTCTTACTTCTGTGCTTGCCTTCACGTTGCTCCTTTAACCTGGAATGTCCTTTTTTTCTCCTTCCATCTAAACCCAAAGGGTTCTTCAAACCTCAATTCACAACCAATCCCTGTAAAAGGTTTTTACCTGACTAATCTGTCTTTATTGATTTCCCTCTCCTCTGAAATACAATAGTGTTTGAGATTTGTACTACACAGCTTAGTATATCATTACATACCATTGGTAATTGCTTATTTTTGTTTCAGTTATATTAATTTTTTGCCAAAATAGATCTGAGTTTCTTGAGAATTTCATTTTGGGAAAGACCAAACTCCTTTAGCTGGACAACTGCCCAGTGGTATTTCTAAAATTATTCCTTAATTTCTCTTTGTGCTTGTTAAGTTGAGTTGGCCTTATGTCTGGGCAGGAGTTCAAGTTTGATAAATAATATCTAGCATAATGTTATTTCCAAGTATAGTATGGTAGTGCAGGTACTTTTTCTGAATTTGACAAACTTTATCTTATAGCTATTTCTGCATTTGAAGTTCAGCCAATTTCTACTGAGGTCCAAGAAGGTGGAGTTGCTAGATTTGCATGCAAGATTTCATCAAACCCTCCTGCAGTCATAACGTGGGAATTAAATCGGACAACTCTACCTGTAACTATGGACAGGTAAATACAGCTGTTGTCTTTGAATATTATACAGGAATGACAAGGACTTCATCATAAAACTGTATATGGGGGAAGACCACTGTGGAGTTCATTTTCGTTTATGGTAATAATAACCAATTTCTTAAAGACACTTCAAACTTAGGCAAAGAATTAGATCATCAGTCTCTGGTACATGGGGCATAGTTCCTGGTTTTTTTGGTTCAGATCAGAATTCAGATACTCTACCTTAGTGCTTTGTTCCTTTCCTCAAACATCTTTTCCAATCATGGGACCACCTGAGTACCTGGATGGCAGCCCAAGGATTTAGGAAGCTGAATTACACGTTTAGTGCTGGGGATAGTAGTGCTGGTCTAAGGGTCTCCCATATACGCAGTGGTGGTTGCCCACTTCCATCTCTGCCTTCTGCTTACCAACCCCCTCTACACTACCTACACACACACATACATACGTGCACACGCTCGCACACATACACACACCTAGTGCTCTGAAGGCAGTCGGAGTTTAGGGGTCAACTTGGCAGCAACTTCAAAAGTTTGATTCCAATCCTGATGAGTAGTAATATTCCTTAGGAGGCAAAAATCCCTTGCTGAAATGGTAGAGAGAACTAAGATGGACAAAGTTATTCAAGGAAGAGCTTAAAAAAAAAAAAAAACTTACATTCAGATATATCTTGGAGAGTACATAGATATTAATAGGCAAAAAATCAGGTATTTGAAAAATATCATACTAAACTCTAGACCACCAGTTAGCTAAATGTAAGCTATAATGTCAAATGAGATTCTGTGTAAAATTACACTGATAGATTTCACAAATCACATACAGGTGGGGGTCCCCAACCCCCGGGCCATGGACCGTTACCTGCCCGTGGCCTGTTAGGAACCAGGCTGCACAGCAGGAGGTGAGCGGCAGGTGAGCGGCAAAGCTTCATCTGTATTTACAGCCGCTCCCCACCGCTCACATTACTGCCTGAGCTCCGTCTCCTGAGCAGCATTAAATTCCCATAGGAGCGCAAACCCTACTGTGAACTGCACATGCGAGGGATCTAGGTTGGACGTTCCTTATGAGAATCTACTGCCTGATGATATGAGGTGGAGCTGAGGTGGTGATGCTGGCACTGGGGAGTGGCTGCAAATACAGATTATCATTAGCAGAAAGGTTTGGCTCCACAGAGACCATAATAAATCAGTTTCCTGCAGACTCATATCAGAGCCCTATCAGTGGTAAGTGACAATTAAGTTGCATCTTACAGAGTAGACAGGACATAAGCAACACACTTCAGGTGTCACTGTCTCCCACCATCCCCAGATGGGTCCATCTAGTTGCAGGAAAACAAGCTCAGGGCTCCCACTGATTTTGCATTATGGTGTGTTGTATAATTATTTAATCATATATTACAATGTAATAATAATAGAAATAAAGTACACAATAAATGTAACGTGCTCGAATCATCCCTGGGGGGACCGGGGAAAAAATTGTCTTCCACGAAACCCATCCTTGGTGCCAAAAAGGTTGAGGACTGCTGAGGTACACCATAATTACTTATGTTTTAGAGAGTTGTAGTAACGCAAATGAAAACAATTGAATCAAGCTAATATTTTTAAAAGTCTTTAAAGTATTATTGCATCTGGCATTTTTAAAAGATTGAGTATATGAATTCTTATCATAGAATATATGTTAAGATAAAATATAAAATCTACTACAGAGAGTTTAATCATCTTTCCTCTCATGACAGGGTAACTGCATTACCAACAGGAGTATTGCAGATCTATGATGTTGACCAAAAGGATGCTGGAAATTACCGTTGTGTTGCTGCTACTGTAGCCCACAGACGTAAAAGTATGGAGGCCTTGCTCACGGTGATTCCAGGTACCACACATAAGTTGATTTTTCAGTTTTTAATGGGACCAGCTATTAATTTGCCTTCTCTGGCTATAATAGTATGCCATAAAGTAGTACTTCAATTACATTTAAATTTTATTGTAATCTATTTGGAAAATGGATCATTTTTATCTATTTAAGCAACCTTCTTCTCAAACTAACTTGTTTTATATGTCAATGTCAACATCTTTAAGAAAGATTGAATTTTTGTTTTGTAAGTACTTCATTTTTGTTTTTAAAATATAAAATACAGAAAATCTCAAAAAAGAATAATAATCATCTATTTCTACTAAAATTGTCCATTGTCAATAAAAATACATTTGTTTCCAGTTTGGGTTTTTCTTTTTGTTGTTTTAAGAAAAATTATAATTTGCATTTGTAGAAATGATGCATGTTTTATTTTAAAGAGTAATGTCTGTAAAAGTAAAATAACTTTTTTTACATTAAACAGTGTAGAAAGTACAAAGATATATTTTTAAAAATGTCCCTAGTTCCATATCCAGAGATTATCACTGTTAACATTAAGTGAACATAATTTCATATATTTTACCATTCATAAATATAGTTAGAAGGGAAACTAGCTTGAGAGATGATATGAAGAAAGAAATATTTATTTTATTAAAATGGAATTATACATAGATGCTAGTTTTTTATTTTTAAATAATTAAATTTACTTGAATGTAGTGGAAGAAAACCAGACCTAAAGACATTGTTGAACTTCACATGAGTGTTTACTCTTCACAAGAGATATTACTTCCTAAAGATCCTTTAAGACTAAAAATTTTTTCACAGAAACATTGAGACTTAAATTAAATTTTTAATGCCATGTTTTAATTTTAGGGGGTATCTATTAGCTTCTTGGTATGAAGCATAAAGACAAAAGCACTCTCACACTTCTTTGTTTGCCCCACTGTCACATAAATTCCTAACAAGATTAGTGAAAGCATTAAGTCAGTGTTTGAACCTCAATTAAAAGTGGATGATATGGAAACAACCTCAGTGTCCATCAACCAGTGAATGGATAAATAAAATGTGTCTTATCCATTTAATTAAGTATTAATCTATTTTATTATTCAATAAAAGAAATGAAGTACTGGTACATGCTACAGCTTAGATCAACCTTGAACATTATGTTAAGTGAAAAGCCAGTCCCAAAAGACCACATAATGCATGGTTCCTTTTTTCTGAAATGTCTGGAATAGGCAAATCCAGAGACACAAAGTAGTTGTCAGGCTATGGGGAGAGGAGATTGGGGAGTGATTGCTGATGGGATGGAGTTTCTTTTTGGGGTGTTGAAAATGTTTTAAAATTGATTATGGTAATAGTTGTATAACTCTGAAAGTACTAAAAACCACTGAATTATATACTTCAAATGGGTGAGCTATATCTCAATAAAGTTGTTTTTTAAAAAAGAAAAAAGTGAAAAACTTCAGGATAGATATTTTAACTCATTTCATTCATTATATCTTATTTATAATTTTTTCTTATATCCTGCCTTTTCCATCTCAAAGGAAAGGAGTCTAAATCCTTCCACACACCAACCATTATAGCAGGTCCACAGAACATAACAACGTCTCTTCATCAGACTGTTGTTTTAGAATGTGCGGCCACAGGAAATCCCAAACCAATCATTTCTTGGAGCCGTCTTGGTAAGTCTTAGGAAAAAAAAAAAAAAGTCTTTTCCTTCAACTTTGTTCATACGGGTGAAACTGATAACATGTTTATTTTATATACAGTACACATGTTTGGCAATTATGTGGCTTTTAACTTTCTGGTATTTCAGTGTGTAGAGGAAAAGTTTCAGCATAGAAAATTTTAGACTTTTTATGATAATGATTGTTTGAATAGTGATCTTTTGACAAATTTTAGATCACATGTTACATTGTTTTAACTGAACTGTTCTCTTTGAAATAGATCACAAGTCCATTGATGTCTTCAATACTCGGGTACTTGGAAATGGTAATCTCATGATATCTGACATCAGGCTGCAACACGCTGGAGTATATGTTTGTCGGGCCACTACCCCGGGCACACGCAACTTTACAGTTGCCATGGCAACTTTAACTGTATTAGGTATGTTTTCTTTCCTTCTGCAATCAGGAGAATCTTACATCTTAACATTTGCTGTTTTATGTCGTAGCTTACTTCCACTTTTCTTGAATTTTGTAGTGTTGATATAAAATTATAAACCAGTGATGAATTTTAGGAGGAAATTAAAGCCCTATGTTAAAATATAACTAGAATCATTCTGAAGTTACCATCCTGTTTGCTTTTATAACATTATGGTCCTTCTTAGTTAATTTAAGCTTCCTTTTTAATTTCCTTCTCACCCACCTACAAATTCATATACCCTTTGACCAGTCTAAGATTTTAATCTATTGTCTCCATGCATTCACAAGTGGCTGTATATTGGGCTTGGTTAAGTTAGGATTATGGCACACATATTTTTAGTGTGTTTGTATAGATGGTGTCAATGGGGAAAGCCTGGGGAAAGTGGACATTAACTGAGCAATGCAGAGAAAAGACATCTGGAGAGATAGATAAATGTAGAGTGTAGACAGGAAGCTCAGAATGTCAAATATTTTCAGGGGTGGGACTTGCGTCACTTGCTGTACTGTTCCTTGACTCTATATCATTCCTGTTTGGACCACAAAAATATTTTCTTTTTTCTTTAAAAATAGCTCCTCCTTCATTTGTCGAATGGCCAGAAAGTTTAACGAGGCCTCGAGCTGGTACTGCTCGATTTGTATGTCAGGCAGAAGGAATCCCCTCACCCAAAATGTCATGGTTGAAAAACGGAAGGAAGATACATTCAAATGGTAGAATTAAAATGTACAACAGGTGGGATAAGTCACTTTGCTACTATTTTAGATAAGATATAATGGCTTTAGTAATTCTTATGTGAAACGGTTATAGTTATAATATCAAATACCTAAATTATCCTGGTATTTTAAACTGAAGTAAAATCAATAAGAAATAAACATAAGAGTGTAATATCAGCATGTCAAAAATCCTTTTGTATTTTATATGTGGATCGCGGAAGTGGTAGATTATAATGAAATGAATGTTGAAACAGTTCCCCAGACCTGGGTTCTGGTCCTGGTAAGCCACCAGCTAAGTTATTAGCAAGCATGTTAACCCTTTGGAGTCTCAGTTCCTTGTTCCATAAAGTGAGGAATTTAGAAGGAAATAATTAAGTCTCTAAGAGTTCCTCCACAGTTCAAACTTAATGATTTTAAGAACTCATTTTTATTAATATAAATGTGATTCTTCTTGTATCACTCTTGTATGTTGAACAAAACTTTTAAACATTTTTGTTGACCTGAATTTTATGTAGCATTGCAATGTTATAGAAATTTAGATGCTACTACAGATTAATATACTTTCTTAATAAAAGCCAAATTTTAAAAAAGAGATTAAGCTGTCACCTAAAGCAAACAGGATTTGGATATCACAAGTACTTATTTATATAGACTCAGAAAATAAGAGTAATTTTAAGCAATTCATATAGATTTTTTTCGTAGGGCTGGTCACACAGTTTTTTGTTCTTAATAACTTGTTTTTTAAAATTAAGAGTGCACTTAGTAATAGCTTAACTTTATTTTTATGTCATCCTTAGAATTTTCATTGGAATAATTTTTTTCTTTCCTCAGTAAATTGGTAATTAACCAGATTATTCCTGAAGATGATGCTATTTATCAGTGCATGGCTGAGAACAGCCAAGGATCTATTTTATCTAGAGCCAGACTGACTGTAGTAATGTCAGAAGACAGACCCAGTGCTCCCTATAACGTGCATGCTGAAACCATGTCAAGTTCAGCCATCCTTTTAGCTTGGGAGAGGCCACTTTATAATTCAGACAAAGTCATCGCTTATTCTGTGCACTACATGAAAGCAGAAGGTAAGCAGTTTGAGTACTGTTTATTTTTATGTGCTATTTACTGTCAGGGATTTGTTTTCAATATAAATGATGTCTCACATAATCCACAAAATATTTTTGAAGTTCTGTGGCATTTACCTCTTTTAATAAAGTAATTACTGTATCACCTGTGTATACATTTTTTTGTTAAATTTTGTATTGTTGTGTACTTTATGTATATAAGTATAGTTTAAGATTTTCTGTTTAGAAATAAGTACCATCTCTGCATGCTAAAAGTTACAGAGTGGTGTACTTAGGAATTTCGTTTCAGCCGAGATGTAAATTCCTTCCCTAAGACTTAAATATATCAATTTAAGTATGCAGTTACATAGGAACAATGGTGTAACTGCTTAATAAAATAATAAGGTGAACTGTAGTCACTATAGCATGTTATTTTTAAAGGGGAAAGTAAACATTTTCAGGTTCCCCGTAATATGATTTTATGTATTTTGATTATTTTACTGAAATCTCATAGAACTCTCCAAAAACTGAGCAGGATACTCTTTATTGATATCTCATTTATTATGTAAAAGTAGATACCAAATCTTTCTTAAAATTTTTATTCAGTTCCATTTCTGGAATCTTTTTTATCCTTATATTTTCTTTTGGCAAAAGTTTAGAGGAAAAACTAGTTATAAATCCTAGAGATTTCACTATTGATTTCTCATGGAAACAATGGCAGAGGTTTACAGATTTTAGTTATATACAAAACAGCCTACTTTTTATGTGATAGACATTCCAAACAAATTCAGATACCCAAAGAATGGTGATATAATAAAATTGTCTGTACAAACAGGTGGTTTGTTGTTGTTTGTTTTTTGTACTTTGAAGTAGTATTTTGAAAAGGAGTATTTTGAATTTAAGTCAGGGGTCATGGTAGCAAGAAGAATGAAAGTCTGTTAACTGAGCATGTTGGAGTATGTTAATTCCCTTTTTAATGATTTAAGAAGGTAAAAGGAATGCTGGTTTTGGTGGAGACCACTCTTGTTCGCTATTATGGTTGTTTCATTAGAGCCCTCCACATGCGGCTCAGTGGTCTATTCAAAGGCAGAACAAGGCTTTTTAATTCGAACTCAAGGACCTTGTTTGGTAGGTCAGAAATCGTACTATGCAGTTCCTAATTAACGAACCATTAGCTAGTCTGTTGTGAAATGCCTGTAATCTTGTCTAATTAAAATGCTATCAAGTTAATTCAGAAATGTGGGAAAACTTAATAGTGGAATTTGCCTTCTGTTTTGTTTATAAATCCAGTGTGGAGAGAAGGGGCTCCATCCTTAGAGAGTTTTGATTAAGTTGACGTGCCTTTACTGTGAATTGTTCGCAAAGCACAGTAGCTGCCAGCGCTCTTGTTCCACTTTACAAGTTTACTCTGTAGGAATTAAATCCCACAAAGACAAATCCTCTTCTATACCTTGCTATGCATATTTTATTAAGAATTGCTGAGAATTTTTTTCCTCTCTTGGGGGGGGGGAACCCTCATTGTGGAACAAAACATTTTGAAGCACATTCTGTGCCTCCCAGTTCTTTTGCTTTCAATATAAGTAAAAAGAACAACTTGTGTCAGTCAAATTTAATAGAATCTCTAGGGGCAAAATGAGATCTTTTGCAGGACAACTTTTGGTTTGGTTTGTTTTTATAAAGAGTAGAGCCATTACATTCCCTACTGTCTCTCCATTTATGTTTAAAAGAAAAAGGAAACCATGAGTTTAAGCAAGTAAAATTTACACTGTTAATGAGCTACAGTATTCTGTAGCGTTAAACTCTGTTGTGTTACTGCTGTACATTGTCTCTGCTGTGGGTTTTGACTAGATGTTAAACGATGTTTAGAGAAGATTAATTGTTTTCAGTTTGACTTATTCAGGAAAAATTCAAACTAGTAATTTGTAACAAGACATGGTTACTTTTAGAAAATAAAAACCTTCCTATTCACATGTTTTAAAAGGTTACAAAGATAACAGAGAGATCCAAGGACCAGTGTTTCATAGTGGAAGAAAATGGTTATGGTCTTGTTAATTTTATTTTGAATATTCATAATTTTTAGACACTGATTCCTTAACCTAGGTTTAAACAATGAAGAGTATCAAGTAGTCATCGGAAATGACACAACTCATTATCTTATTGATGACTTGGAACCTGCCAGCAATTATACTTTCTACATTGTGGCTTATATGCCAATGGGAGCCAGCCAGATGTCCGACCACGTGACACAGAACACTTTAGAGGATGGTAAGAAAACGTGACTCCTCTAGGTCATCTCAGCATGAACAGTAATATGCTTTATCATTTTCAATGAATATGTGTTCTAACTCAGAGAAAATATCCTGGTTTTGGTTTAAAAACAAATGTGATAACCAGCAGGCTAATTTACCATTTCAAATCTTACTCTCAGTTTTTGGCAGTAACATGATGAAGAGCACGTTCATTTATAATTCGTAATACAAATTTTAATAACAAAATTGTCCTTCTGTTTCTTCAAGTTCCTGGTTTAAATTGTAAATGTGTTACAGGGTTTTTGGTTTGTTTTCTTTTCTTTACTGAGGAGAACAAAATGTGAGATTCTCTAGGTGGGAAAAAATATGATGACAGTTACATATTGAGTGTATGTAATTACTGGAGGTCAGAGGCATTGGACTTCTGAAACTGGGAGTTTTAGAAGTTTAGTACTTGTCAGTTAAAAAAATTCTTATAAAATCAGATAGCAGTTAGTTTATTTTTAGATACATTGTGCTTATTCTGCATAAGCAGGAAAGTATTGCCTGTTCAGTTTGTTACCTGGGGTTGGAAATTGAGTTGCTGTCCTTTTGAGGGCAGGCCTCCATATACTCTTATAACGGTGGGAAATTCTATCCATTAAAATAGTCCTGGAGAACTGTTTCTCCTCCTCTGACTCTTCGTCTCTCTCTTCAGGGCCTCTCCATGGCCCATTTTTGTACTCTGCAGTGTGAAAGGGGAATTGTTTAACATATACTCAATTATACTGTTCTTCCTTTACACATGTTTTTGCATCCTCAAGAAATGGTCCACCTTTAGTTTTCAAAACACTTTTATATAAATGATTCTCACATCTTTTTCTTTGTCCATTTGGTCCCAGATCTATTATATCTCTATACTACTACTTGTGTAAATGTTTATAAATTCAGACTTTTACTAAATGAAAAAATTGTCATTGATCTGGATGATGAATTCCACATTTCAGTTTTCGTTTAAGAGTCTGTTCCATTTTAGAGTAAACCATGACCTCTCTGGTTACCTAATTACATTTAACAACCTCTGACATGCATATCTAAGGTGAAACACAGGCTGCTGTTTGTTGTAGTTGTTTTGGGTTTGTTTGGTATATGAGGTGTATTCCCCCATACCCTTCAAGAAAATGTGTCTTAGCATAGCAAGCTACTGGTTAAAGCTTGCCAATTCCAAATAAGTTGTGATCTCAAAGTTTTTCTCCTTTTAAACCTTTCCTTAATTCTGCAACTTTTTTGTTTAATTTTCATTTTGTTTTCTGGATAACATACGGACTTCTGACACTGCTTTTCAGTTTTCTGCATCAGTATTCCCCCATTTCCTCAACCTGTACTTCTCAGACTGAGATGTGTGGGTCTCCTAGTGTGCCCGTCAGATACAACTAACACTTTTGGAGTGTCTAACACTGCGTGTTCTAAAAACGTTCCCTCCATTTATACCCTTTAATCCCCACATAACCCTATGATAGAAGAACCATTGTTATATAACAGATAGTAGGGTGTTGGGGATAAGAATATAGGCTCTAGATCTACTTCTTCACTTACAAGCTGTGTGACCTTGGGTAAGTGATTTGACTTCTTTGTACCTCAGTGTCCTCAGCTATAAAGTAGAAATGATAATGGCACTTTCTTCATTGGGTCTTTGTGAGAATTCATGAGTTCATACACATAAAGGACTCAGAAATGCTTGATTGGTTTTCCCTTTCCTACCTATTATTTCATTCATTCAACAAATATTTATTGAGTACATGCTGTGTGTTATTCAGTATTTAGTAGTGAATGAAAGAGACAAAAAATTGTCCCATACCTTGTGGAGCTTACTTTCTGTTGTGGGAGAAGGGACAGAGGAACAATAAATAAGATGAACAGTCAATGATATGCTCTGTTAGATAGTAATAAGCGTTGAGGAGAAGGGGAAAAAAGCAGGGAAAGGGGTAAGACTTTAGACAGAGATACCTCATGTAATAGGTGACATTTGAAGACCTGAAGGAAATGAAAATGAGGGAGCTGGCTAGGCAGATGACTGGGGGATGTGAATTCTAGGAAAGGACATGGAAATTGCTAAGGGCCTGAAGCACAAGCACGACTGGACTGGAGGGAACAAGCAGAAAGCAGTAGGAGATGAGGCACAGAATGAATGAGGAACCAGCCATATAAGTAGGTAGGGCTGTGTATGAATCCATAATGAGGACTCTGGCTTTTACTGTGAGTGAAATGGGAGCTATTTTGAGCAGAAGAGTGACAAGATCTGACTTGCAATTTAACAGCAAATGTATTGGAGACTAGGTGGTGAAGAAGAGGGCAGAGGCAGGGAAATCTGTCAGGAGGCTGTTGCAACAAAACAGGCCAAGGATGATGGTGCAGGGACCAAGGGGGTGGCTGTGTGAGTAGTAGAGTCATAGGATTGAATGTGGAGAGTCTATGGAGGAGTCAAGGGTGACACCAAGGTTTTTGTCTTGAGCTGTTGGACAAATAATTGCCACTACTTGAGGTAGGAAAACCTGTAGAAGAAGCTATTCTTTTCATCCCCATTTTGTATATGAAGAACCCTAGACACAGAGAAATTAATTTGGCCAAGATCACACACAGACAGTAGTAATTGATATAACAGGGATTCAGTTACACAGAGACTAACTCCAGAACCCATCTTAGCTCTTAATATTAGACTGCCTCCCAGTTTACCTGGCTCATTTTCCTGGACTGCCTGTTGTATTCGAATTATTTACAGGGAAAAAACATTGTTTTCATATTAAGCGCCATACATTATAATTAGGAATACAAAATTCACACTAATTTTTAAGATACAACTCTTACTAAACACTTAAAATTAGATACAGCTCTTACTAAACACTAAAAATTATTTGTCAGGTTATAACCCTGGTGTCCTAAGCTTCTCCATTCTTGTGTAATTCTCTCCTCCTTGTTTTAAGGCATTTTGGTTAGGGTTACTGAGAAGTATTCTCATATTAAGTAAGCTCCTGTTAATCCCAAAGAACATCAGAACAGTCACAACAACAACAGTGAAAACCTTGCTTTCTTTGGTTCTCTATATCGGATCCTCCCTCATTATTTTTTCTTTCCTTTTTCTGGTTTGTACTCTGCTTGACTGGAAACCTCAGCTAGGGCTGAAAGTATCTCTCTCTCCTTTATTATGTGATGTGTTGCTGTTAATATACTTCAGTAAATACTGGTGTGCTAGTTGACAATTTTGATGCTAAATATTTATAAGCAACCTGTTTTCTTGTATGACTAGTTCCCCTGAGACCTCCTGAAATTAGTTTGACAAGTCGAAGTCCCACCGATATTCTCGTCTCCTGGCTGCCAATCCCAGCCAAGTATCGGCGGGGCCAGGTGGTCCTCTACTGCCTGTCCTTCCGCCTGAGTACTGACAACTCCATCCAAGTTCTGGAGCTCCCAGGGACCACTCATGAGCACCTGTTAGAGGGCCTGAAACCTGATAGTGTCTACCTGGTGAGGATTACTGCTGCCACCAGAGTGGGTCTGGGAGAGTCTTCAGTATGGACCTCACACAGGACACCCAAAGCTACAAGCGTGAAAGGTAAATGTTGACTACTGAGGAAGAATAACACAGTATTTTTCTTTTTTTTTTCTTATCTAACTTATGTTTATATTTTAAAATTTTGTCTTATGAATTAAAGTATTCCATCGATCATGGGCTTAATTGAAAAAAATTTTTAATTTTCTATTGAGTAGTTGTTTTTTGCATGGAGCTCATTAGTTTGTAAAACTTTTGGTTACTCTGTGTTTACTTAGCAGATCCTTCAAAGACAGATGGGTCCAAATCAAATTGAATTACCAGAAGTTATATATTAATAGAGACCTAATTAATATCATTGCCATATATATTTTTTTTAAATTATCATTTTAATAGAAAAACCATAATACTAGGAAGTTCCAGACCCACCTTCTCTTTTACTAATGTGGAATGTAACATGACTGGGCTTTTTCTTGTTAATTGAGTAATAATAATGCCTGTTCTATCACAGGGGAATATTGGATGGTCAAAATTAGGAAACACATACTGCTTCTTTGAAAAAACTTAAAATACACATGTAATTTTGTTCTTATTTATATACCTTAGTTTTTTAGGTAGTATTTTATATTTTTAATTCTGTCTCAAAATTTAATATCATTGTGGAATTTTTAATATTAAGGTAGAGTATAATTGTTGGCATTGAATTTTTATGCAACTGTTGGTTTAAAACAGAGAGAGCTATATACTGTTCTGTGTTTTCATGTGCATTACGAGTTTCTTACTCATCTGGTGAATTTTTCTAGCCCCTAAGTCTCCAGAGTTACATTTGGAGCCTCTGAATTGTACCACCATTTCTGTAAAGTGGCAACAAGATGCTGAGAACACAGCAACCATTCAGGGCTACAAGCTGTACTACAAAGAAGAAGGGCAGCAGGAGAATGGACCCGTTTTCTTAGCTACCAGTGACCTTCTCTATACTCTCAGTGGTTTAGGTGAGTGAACCTGTACTGTTTTTCCTTTTTTCCTTCCACCCTGACCAATTGGGGAAAAAAGTTATAGGATATAAGGCAGAAGTAATGACTTAATGGTAAAAAGAATTGACCCTGCTACATCATTGTGCATATTCTACTGCTTAAGTCAGTGAATGGTCCTTGACTCACCATTGTGAGTGAATCGGTACAATGTCAGATAACCAGGTTATCTTTCTATCTTCTCCCCACCTTTGGGCATCGATTTTCTTTCTAAAGTTCACTTCTGGTGGAGTGAGATCCTGATCAATTCTTGTGACTGTGTGGTGGATGTAGAATAGAAATGTAAAATTAGGAATATCACCAAATGATCAGATAATACACAATAATTTAAGTTTAACTTAGAAATTGCCTGAGAGTGCCAGGTAGGTGTATTATTTTGCATGTGTGAAAGATATGTAAATTATGTACAAAATAATGCTCTTACATATGACCCATGTAACTGTAAATATTTACTTTATGTAGTTCTAACCCAGAAACACTAAAGAAAAAGCACTTAATTTTGTGTTTGGGTTCATCAGAGTTCTGAAAGACACTTTTACTCCCTATTCATCCTATCTTTGCACAGTGAAAGGATTTCATGATGAAAACATGTTTAGTAGAAAGTAAAGACACTTATAACTACAGTAAATGCGTAAGTATAAACGTACTCAAGGTGTAGAATGCACACTTAGCTATTTGTTGCTTGTGAGTAGATTTTTACCCTTAAGCACAAAGCAGCATCAACTAAATTCCTCCTGGATTGTTACCACACCTTCTGCACATAATGGAAATTTACAAGCACTCTGGCTTTCCCTGTAACAGACTGCCCTTTGGAGTGCAGGAAGGGAAGAGGCACAGGGGTCCCACAGGGGACTGCTTCATTATTTTTCCCTGGCCTCACAGCACAAGCTGTGAGAACAGCATTAGACCCAAATCCCTGTGCAGTAAGAAGCAGTGGTGGGAATCTGTTTTCAGACCCAGGGACGCAGAACCCCATCTTCCAGTTCTTTGCCGTAATTTTTCAGGTGCCGTTTTGCTCGTAATCTTGTTGTGTTGCATTTTAATTGAATCTGCATTAGGTTAAATAAGTTTCACAGTTGATCCCTGTCACACAGCTTTATAAAGGACGAGGAGAAGTTACATATGTTCCAGGGTGACCTTCCTTAAGCCATTGATACTCAGATGACGTTAGCCCAACCTACTGTCAGCCATTCAGCAGCATTTATTTCTAGCCATGCCTTCTCAGGGTGCCCTCCCTTTCCACATGCATGTCATTTAGTCAAGAAAATTTTAGTCAGTATCAAGTTAAGAAACAGGATTTGAGACAATTTTTGATGAAAAATCATACATCAAACTCAGTACCTCCAATTTCTTCACTGATAAGGAAGTATACGTACATTGAGGATAAAACAGTAGATTGTTAGACAAGTCTTACTGAACATATAGGTATCTTATTCTAAACAGATGAATAATTTATTAGAAAAAAACAAAAGACTGCTGTGCTTGTGAAAAGTTTAGAGAAACATTTTATTAAAACTTAGCCAATTAAAAACAATTCTTTAAAATTTTTCTACAGTTGGCATATATATGAAGAAGATCCATTGATTTTTGTTGAAATTTTTTGTAATCTCTGAATAATGGCTTTCCATCCTATATACCTTTATTTCTATGTTTTGAAAATAAATTACATCTATTTACTGCCTGTGTTTTTATGTCATAAAATCCTTTGCATGTGCCATTTGCAAAGGATTTAAAATCATTTTATAGTGCATAAAAGTAGGAAATGATTTTGTTTTACTCAATATACCCCGTCTATTTAAATAGCCGCGTGTCTCCTGACTGGAGTCGACTGGGTGGCTGGAGTAATTGCAGTGCAGGGTTGCAGAGTACTGTCTCATAGCTGTAGGGCTTTCTTGTTAGATGGCCTGTTCCATACCCCTGGAGTTGCCGTGTCCAGGGCTGGATCGGCTGAGTGGCAGGGATGCAGTTGTGTGGATTCAAGCACTGTGCAGCTGTTGACTAGATCACCTTTAAGATGCCTTCTAATCTTGAGAGCCCTAAGGTCTCATCTTCCTTTTCTACAAAGTCACTCTTGGGGCCTAGCCAAGCTTACAGCAAGCTAATGGGTTTAACCCACCAAGCAGGCAAGTGTTAACAGCTCTCACTCCTTTCCGTCTTACTTTTGGCTGTTGGGGGAGCAGTATGTTCTATTAACTGGACAACTGACCATCTGTGACCATTTTTAGCGCGAGCATCTGGCGGTAGCTGCCTGTTTAACAGAGTGTGATATGTCTAGAGGGCAGTAGGTTAAGGGAACCCTATCTGTGTCTTACGTGGTGAATACTTGCTTTTACTGAGCTTTTGCACATTAAAGATACTCTAACCGGAACTAGATTTACTAAGTGGTCTTGGAAATGAAATTTAAATGCTTTTGTTTGCTGATTCAGTATCAATTTGAGTAGGAAACTGATGTCTCAAAATTTCATTTTCATACTAATCCCCTTTCTGATTGCCCTTTTTGTTTCCACTTCAGGTAATGAAGTTTTCAATAAAATATGTTTTGGGGACACATTCTCCTTAGTAATACATACAGTTCTTTGTTTCTGAAAGAAAGAAATAGGTGAATGAGTTCATATATTTCAATTCATTTAACAAGCATTTTAAATTCTTTTTAAAGTAAGGCATTATAGCACTGGATTAAAAAAATGTAACAGATGTGACCACTGCTAAAAACAAGGATTAAACCAAAAGATTAAGTTGAATCACTTGTCCAATTTTCTCCCAAATTTCTGATTAACTAAATTTAATTATACTTAGTAATGAAAGTTATTTTAGAACATTTTACTGTAAACCCTCAAAGCTCAATTCCCTGAGATGTAGAATGTTTTGTTTTTTTAAAGTGGCTAAAAAAGGCTCTTGTGTCTTTATTAGTATAATATAAATATTGGCAGAGCAGTGGAAGTATTTTTGACGTTGTTAGTTTGTTTTAGTTTAATGATTTTAATATATACAGTTTGATTTTATTGGAAGTGGTTTACTTTGGGGGAATTGGATAAAAAGCACTAGGCTTGTGATTTAATGTTTATTTGATTTGTTCTAAATTGTGGTTTGTGGTTTTCTTCAAGATTTTGCATCTTCGCAGTAATTATTTTCACTTAGTTTTTTTCTCCTTGGCACTTTCAGTGTTTAGTTCAGTTTTAAATAGAATTTTTAAATGTTTCATTCATCACATAATAAACAGAAGCAAAACTAATAGCACACTTGTGTTCCCTGATAATAGACCGATTGAAATAATTTGTTCCTCCTTTTTTGGTCTGTTTATTTCAGAAATTGGCTTCAAATTCTGAAGTTAGAGTTTCTAATTGCAAGAGGACTGTTTTCATAAGCTGATTGTCAGAAACTGTTCTTAATTGTTTTGTCTGTGTAGAATAGAGTGAAAAGGGGGGGATTATTTAGATAGTGCTGTTGTTTAGCATTTAGGACACTGATGTTAGATAATCTTTAGCTTCTTTTTTGTCAAAGAATTTGTGCTATTAAATTTCACAGCGAGCATGATTAATGAGCATTTTATTTAGCACCAATTGTAAAGATCCAAAATATTTAAAATCACACCTTCAAAACTCAGATCGTTTTTTTGAGAAATCTAAAGTTGTAACTCCCAGTTTCTGCTGGGAGTAGGAGTCTGAGGAAACAGTCCCTAGTTAATGATGTAATTTTAGAGTCCCTTAGCCAGTTTGTATAGAAGCATGGTAAAATCAAGTCAGATTTCTGGGTGTTATCTTTCACTATAGTAGAATAGGATTTGGTTGTGTGGCTACATATCTCAAGAAAGAAAACAACTAGCACTGGTGAGCCAAGTTGATATAGCTGGAGAAAGTTGTAAGCTTTCCTTTAGTCGAGGCAGAACAAGATTTTGTGGCACAAAGGAGACCACTTTGAGACCACTTCGAGCAGAGAGGGGTCATTGTGAACCTTACTATAATAGTGATTTTGTTTCGAAGAGAATTAGAATCACTCAGTTTACGAAATATGGAAGTCACGTTTTAAAGCAAGCCAAAGTCTTTTCAGAGACTGTCTTCCCTCACCCCTCTCACACAAGGAAGCCTTAGATAACACTCAGAAAATCTTTGGAAACATGCTACAGGTGAAAATCCTTATAATGTGGTTGGTCTGCAAATTTCACATAAGACGGAGTAAAAAATACACTATATTTTATAACAAAATCTTCCTAATTGTGAATAATTTCAAGTGTATAGTTCCATACTGACTTAGCCTATAAATTCATTTCAGATAATCTGGTGCTTTGATATTGACTACCAGTTTAAGTGTCATTATAGATGCCAGGAGTCTTCCATGCTGGAGTAATGTATAGTCGACAACATAAATATCATTAAGCATTCTGTCCAGATGAGCTTTGACTTCATAAAGCAGCATTGGTTTCTGTGAGATCACTTTGCATTTATTTGTTAACAGACCATTTTTAGGCTTGGTGTAAAAATTCCATTAACATTATTGCTGTCGTTTACCACAGGAAAGATCTTTGGGGACATAACCTCACATTTTTTGCCTCTCTTCAGTTCTTCCTGTGCTTTACCACAGTTAATTTTCACGTTTAGTAGAAATAGTTGCTCTGAACAGTATCTGATTGTATTCTTTCATTCTTTTCAAATAATTACAAAATAAGTTCATTTAACTGAAGTCAGTAGACTTCTTAAAGAAATGATTTTGGAAACCACCTACTATGTAGGCCATAAAATTGACTGTGAGTACAAATTATAACATAACAAAGGGAACATTTAAAAAGTACTGTATTTCACTTCCTTCACTGTTAAATATCTTTTAAGTTATTATGTTGTGTTTAATCTTTTATCAAGACAAAACATGCTGAAACTTAAACACAGACTTTAGGGAACACCGAACTATTTATTCCTAATTTATCAAGAGAGTAAAAATTTTTGAAAATTCCCTTCTCTGCAATATCCAAAAATGCCAAATATGATTGATATTCAAATTACATTTTAGAACCTTAATACTTAAAATTAAAAAAGAAATACTTAAAAAAACAATACCTCAAAAGAAATGGAGCATCCACTTCTAAAAATCCCATTACTAAAATCGTACTGCTACATTAAGACAATAAAAAGATTTTCATTTGCCAATTTGCAACTACCTCTAGTTAAAAACAGAATGTTTGCAGGTCGATGAAACTGTAAGAACTATACAAAAGTTACAGTTAATCATCTGTTTATCTTTCCTTAAATTCTTCTTCTAGGATGAAAGGTAATCTTCCATTTTAAAATATTTTTAATGCTCTCTGGACAAAATTGGAGACCTATCTCTTCTCTCTGGAAAAAATCTTGCTCAACTTTTAAGTCTTAAGTCTTCTGGGAATCCTCTTGTGACCCCAAATGGTGTCAGTCATTCCCATGGTGCGTCATCTACAGTGCTTTGTTATGGGAGGCACATGGCACTGATAGTTAAAAGAAAAACATCAGTTGACTAAGCTTCATGTCTGCTGCCTAGGTTTAACTTACAAGCTCCACAGCTTATTAACAAATTAAATCCTCGTTGTTTGCCTAATCTTTTAAATAGGGATAATAATAATAATAGTTATTTTAGAATATTAGGAAGATTTAATGACATAATACACTTAAGGGTTAACATTGCATTGTAAATTGCATTGTAAGTCCTCAACAAATGTTAGCTGTTGTAGTTGTTTTTACAATAACATAGTTTTCTTCCCAGGGTAGAGTCTGAAAATCTGTATTTAAAAAAAATTTTTTCCCATATAACTTACCATGATCATTAGATATGGAAACCACTACTTCTTGAGCTTTAATATGTGTATGAGTTTACCCAGGGACCTTGTTAAAATTTAGTAGGTCTGGGTGAAGCCTGAAATTTTTGCATTTCTGCTCACTTTGAGAAACAAGGGTCTAGACCAGGGCCAGGCAAATTTTTTCTGTAATGAGTCAGATAGTAAATATTTTAGGCTTTGTGGGCTTTATGAACTGAATGTTTATGTTCCCACCGGATTCATATGGTGAAGCCCTAACCCCTAATGTGACTGTATTTGAAGATAGAGCCTTTGAGAGAGTGACAAATGTTAAATGAGGTCATAAGGGTGGGACCCTAATCCAATAGGGCTGGTGCCCTTAGAAGAAGAGGAAGAAATACCAGAGCTCTCTCCACCATATGAGGCAATGAGAAGGTGACTGTCTACAAGCCAGGAAGAGAGCTCTTACCAGAAACGGACTGCTGCCAGACCTTGATCTTGGACTTCCCAGTCTTCAGAACTATGAGAAGTTAATTTCTGTTGTTTAAGCCATCCAGTCTATGGTGTTTTGTCATGGTAGCCTAAGCAGACTAATACAGTGGGCCATATGGTCTCTTCCACTGCCACTGTAGCACAGAGCAGCATAGAAAATTCATAAATGCATGGGTGTTGGTTATGTTCCAGTAAAAAGCCTTACTGTATTTATGGAGACTAAAATTTGAGTTTCATATAATTTGGACGTGTCACAAAATATTGCTTAAAATTTTTTCTGACCACTCAAAAATATAAAACCATTTTTAGTTGGCAGGTAACCCAAAGACAGTAGACCATATTACTATGGTTTGCCAATTCCAGTTGTAGACTTTATAGTGCTTACTCTTTAAAGTGTGGTCCCAGGATCAGCAGCATAATCTGGAATTTTATTTAAATGCTGAATTTCAGGCTCGCCCTGTCCCTTCCCAGACCCACTGAATCAGAGTCTCCATTTTCATATAATTACTAGGTGGCTAGTATGCACATAACAGTGGAAACACTGGTCTAGATGACCTAGTAATATTTTTCCTAAATAGCCAGTGTTAATTCTTTATAACTTAATAACTCTTAGCTCTAGTTTGTTATTCTTGTTGGAAATCTTTCAGAAATTTGTTATTGTGCCTTCTAGGTTCCTATATTTCTGACTCTCTTAATTGTCAAGCCAATTATAGTTTTTAATTATTGTTACTACTAAACCTTTCTTTAGTCCATGTTTACTGCACTTCTTACTGCTTATCTTGCTTCTAGTCACACTTCCCCATACTTCTCAGCTTACACATGGAGAAAAACATGGCCTTTCATGAGTATCATCATTGAGTCAGTACATTTCTTCCCAAACATCCAAGGAGTGGATGAATCACAGGCTTTCAGGTATAATCTTCTCATTTGGGCCCTTCGTTTCTTTATTTTGTTTGCCACTGATACTCATTCACAGATTCATTCTCAGGTATTTACCAAACTCACTATGTGGTAGTCCCTACATTAGAACACAGCCATATTTAGTGTAGGCATAATCATAGCATTTGGGGAACTTAGGAGGAAAATGATAATTAAATAAGCAGTTAAAATAAGGTGTGATGAATTCCTTGATAGTAGATGTCAGATTGCTGTTACGGCACTTGGCAGGGGCCTCTGACCTATTTTAGGGCTAAAATGGGGATGGCTTTCAAGAAGAAGTAACATTTATGTTGAGATCTAAAGGAACATTAGTATTAGGCAGGCAAAGGGGCAGGGGCAGATACAGGTTATGTGGAGCCTGATAATATATAATAAAATAAATTAAAATAATATAAAAATACACTGTAGTACAGTGTCTTTAATAGACCCCATGCAGGTCAAGGGCTCTGAAAGTTAAGCTTCATAGCTTCAGGGTAAATCTGCCTTTACAAAGAGGGAATGGCAGAACCCAGGAAATACTCAGGGAATGCTGAAATTTATGTGGGATGGCCAGGAGGTGAGGGAGACCATGTTCTGGAGGAACTAAGTGTTTCTTTGACCAGAGTGAAATTGGAGAGGCCTGCAAGAGGCCAACACCTGGTAAGGCACGTGAGGGAATTTGGGCTTTGTCCTAAGGGCAGTGTGAAGCCATTAAATGATTTTAAGCAATTCAGTGGCCTGATTAGATTTATGTTTAGACATATCTTTCTGTTGCAGTGTGTAGAATATAATATAGAGAAATGAGACATAAAAGCAGCTCAGAACTGCTTCTTCCCTGAAAGAGGAGGTTTTGTGAACTTTCTTTTTACTTCCTGGCTCACACATGTTATAAAAGTCTATACTCTTAAGTTTGCTGTAGTCCCTACTGTACATGGCAGTTTCCATGTACACAAATGGTAAATTAAAATTCCTTTAGAAAACAGCTTATTCTGTTGTTTTAAATCGCTTTATACTCAACTTTTGGGGATTATGATCATCGTATAATATAATATCCACCAGCTCAGCAAATTTGGAAATTTCACTGTGCAGACCCTCTTCAAAAATCATTTACAAAGTGTTAGGTAATGTTGATCCCATATCTGGAAAAAAAAAAACGACTACCATTTTAACATATAAGGGAAAGGTATTTGGACCTTTGGCTTATGCCTCCCTTTAAGCCAGTTCTATAACTGTATTAGTTAAAGTGTTTTAATTTATGTTTCATTTGGGTTGAGTAAACTCTCAGGAGGCATCCAGTCATATATCTAATAACATATTCTATCCCCTGAGAAAAGCTAATTACTCTTAATGTGGTCATCTCATTTTAGGTAACTGTGATAGTGCCAAGTTAATTAAATATTATGTTTTTAAATGATCAAAGAAATAAACATAGCCATGGATTCCATAAACCCATAACACAAACTGTTCTTTGAATCGACAGCATGAAGCCAGGAGCGTTTAATGGTCACTCGAAAGGAGAATATTTTTCAACCCACTCAGCTGCTATCATTGAGCTTTACAGTGGGCTCTAAGAGCTACAGTACTGTTTGTAAAGCCCTCATTAGCACTGTGTGAGTACAGTGTTTTATGGAACTCAATAGGTCTCAGATAAAGAGACTCCTACGCTTTCCTGGGGCTGGTCTCTTGGGCCCTACTAGAAGGCTTATAACACAGAACCTCTTTGGCCTTGCAAATCAGTTGAACTCCATTTAGAAATGACTGATAATGGGCTGCAGTTACCGTTTAATTAGTGTAAATTAATTACCAGCAAATTAATTGCAAAATCGAAACCATCCCCACAACATGCAGTTTTGACTTCTGTGATTTCTTCTCCTAACTCCTCATGAAGACATTGCCTAGAAGATAGTGCCAATTAGAAATGCAAAATTTCTAATTTTAGGGTTCATACAATACACATTTTTCTCAGAATTTTCTGTGTATGTGTTCCCCATTATTTTTAAAATTTAAAAATTAACGTATATTGATTGAATGCACATACTCACCAGGCCCTGGATTGGGCACAAGGAACCTGAATGTAAAATGGCATGCTTGCCTCCGAAGTGTTTAAGGTCAGCCTGGAGGACCTATCAGCGTTCATAGGAAAATGTGCTGATAGACAAAATTGAGGTATAGTCAGACTACTCTGAAAGCACAGAGGATAAATGACTAATTTTATTGTATGCTAAAAAATTGCCCAGTAGAGAAATGGAGGAAAATCATTCCAATCATAGGAGCTTAAAATGTACAGAAACAAAAAGATTAAAAGAGGTAGCCTCATTAGTTTGCTATGGCTGAAACATGGGTTGCATGGGTAGGAGTTACGGAAGCTAAAACCATAGAGTTAACTAGGTCCCATGTTTTAAGGACCCTGTGTACCTTGATAAATTAGTCTTTGTCTCATCTTGTTAGTAGTGCAGAGCCAGCAAGTTTTTAAATGAGAAAATGACATGGCTTGTTTAGACAGATAACTGGTAATCGTATTGTAGAGGATAGGTTTAGAGAATGCAGTGAGCATGAGGCAGGGAGAGAGGGGGTTGCTGAAGACAGGAAGTCAATAAAATGGTTGTTGAAATAATCTAAAATAATAAGTATAAGCTAAGACAGTAGTTCATTGGAGAGAAGGCAGGTATGAAGTTTTTCACACTTAGAACTTGACTGATTACATGTGGGCCTAATAGGAGACCTTCATATATAGGGATTATGCCTAAGGGGCCTATGAAAAGATGCTCAACGTCATTAGCCATTACCAAAATGCAAATTAAAAAATTTTTAACTACAATAAGATGCCACTACATATCTATTGAAATAACTAAAATTTTTTTAAATGTCAAAACTGCCAATAAGAAGTGCTGACATGGGTACAGAACACCTGGAACTCTTATGAATTATTGTAGGAATGTAAAATGGTACAGCCACTCTAGAAGACGGTTCAGTGCTGTCTTATGAAGTTAAACATGCCTGTGCCATGTGACCCAGCAATCTCATCATATGTGTTTACTGTAGAAAAATGAAAACTGATGTTCACACAAAAACCTATACATAAAATGTATAGCTCAATTCACAGTCCCCCCCAGGCTGGAAACAACAGTTGTCCTTCAGTGGGTGAGTGGATAAACAAACTGTGATGTACCCATACCATTGAATTACTCCTCAGCAATAAAAAGCAATGAACTATATGGCTACTTGCGATAGTTTGTTGATGAATATTGGCATTATGCTGAGTGAAAGAGGCTGGTCTCA
The DNA here is from genome assembly GCF_003031525.2 of Neophocaena asiaeorientalis asiaeorientalis. NCBI lineage: Eukaryota > Metazoa > Chordata > Mammalia > Artiodactyla > Phocoenidae > Neophocaena > Neophocaena asiaeorientalis. Next base: position 630,319 of record NW_020175439.1, on the reverse strand, counting down.
AAAGGTTACATTCTGTATGATTCCATTTATGTGACATTCCTTTTTTTAAAAAAAAATTTATTTATTTGGCTGTGCCAGGTCTTAGTTACTGCATGTGAGATCTTCGATCTTCGTGGTGGTATGTGGGATCTTTAGTTGCGGCGTGTGGGATCTTTTTGTTTTTAGTTGCGGCCTGTGGGATCTTTTAGTTGTGGCATTTGAACTCTTAGTTGAGGCATGTGGGATCTAGTTCCCTGACCAGGGATCAAACCCTGGTCCCCTGCATTGGGAGCGTGGAGTCTTACCCACTGGACCACCAGGGAGGTCCCCATTTATGTGACATTCTTGAGAAGTCAAAACTATAGGGATGGAGAACAGATGAATGATTGCCATAGATTGGGGTGGGAGTAGGATTTAACTACAAAGGGGCAGCACCAGCAGTTTCTTGATATGATGGAATTGTTCTGTTTCCTGATTGTGGTGGTGGTTACACAAATCTGTGCATGTGTTAAATAGAACCATACATCCCCAAAATGTCAGTTTTAAAATTTAAAATAGAAGACTGAGGGGTTTTGAGATAAGATGGCCAGGCTTTGAATTCTAGCTCTCCACACACTTGATCTTGGTCAAGTTACTGCACCTCCACGAACCTCAATTTGCACAATGTCCAGGATGTTGAGAATTAAGTGTGCTAGTACATGCGGAACCCTCAACAAGGTGCACTGGTACATAGTAAGTGCTCAGTAACTATTAGCTGTTTGTAAATATGATTAGGTAAGGAAGAAGTTGGACCAGTTCTCAAGAGCTCTGGGTGGATGATACTTTAATTGGAGTAGAGCTTTAGGAGTTAAGACCAGGTTTGGAAAAGTGGGAGATACTAAGTTCAGTTTTGACCATGTTGAGTTGGAAAGGTTGGTGTTCTGGTGGAGATGTCTCTAGCAGCTTAATATATGGGTTCGATTTCAGAAGATCTGAGATGGTGAATCATTGGTGTGCAGTTTGGAGTTAAGCCTACACACTGATGCTGTCCTGCTGCAAGGGACCCAGCATCTTTCTGTCTTAGCTGCAAAGATTTGAGCAGAAGAAACCATTGTCAGCATAATTGTAAAATGAAAGACATTAGGTCATTTTCAGGAAAGTGGGGCACATCCAACAAATCTCATTGAAATTTCTCTTACTATGTGAAATTTTGAACATTCTCATTTTCTGAGTTGTCACTTTCAGTGCTATCTTATTTTTTTTTAATCATCTTCATAGACCTTAGGAAACTGAAATTCTTTCCATATAGATGAGGTCATATTTATATTCTTAATTTGGTGCAATTCTAAACATTTATCAGTTTCTTTTACTTGCCGCAAAAGATAGAGGAATTTTGATTAAGAAAGAAGCAAAAGGGATTAGACAAACCATTGCTGCTATATTATGGGAGAAATATAGTTGGCAAATTCCAGATTGTATCTTGCAGCAGATCACAGAAGATATTTTGCCCTCTTCAGTATATGAAAGCCTTTTTTGTAGCTTTTTTTTGGTAACTCAGTTGAATGTAATAGCAGTACTGTTAAAATTGCATTTCTGCCACTTAAATTCAGAGGATTGCAAAGAGCATTAAAATGACAGTGTCTCCTGAAAGAATAAATGCCTTTTACTCTGTGCTGTATATTGTACTGTATCAGAATTGTATCAGTGGCACGCTATGGGATGTTACACTCAACAGTTTTACTTCCTACTTTAAAAAGATTATTTTAAAAAAAAAAAAAAAAAGATTGTTTTGGTGAGAGAGAAGAAAGGCAACAATAAATGCCTATGTTTTCTTAAATATGTTTATCCATCTTTAAAAAGATATTAAGGTTCAACTTTCCATATCAAAGCCAAAAAAATAATTGGGAAAAGAATTTCGATAGTTTTTCCTGGACTTTTATATTCTTAGTCGAACAGTCATTACCTTTCAGAATGCTCTAAACATGAAAAGCTCTGAAAAACATTTTTGTGAACAAAAAAGCCTCCTCTTTTATTTTAAAGGATAAAGCAAAGTTGTTTTTTTTTTCAAGAATGAAATTGATGCATTTGCCTAAATGGTCATCACTTTTGTAGGTTTGAAGTTATATTACTGCTTTAGCAGCTGTGTGGCAAGTTTTCTAGCAGACAGTGGTGGTGGGGAGGGAAACTCGGTTGCATCTAGTTTCCCTTTGTAAAATGCCTGAAAAGTTGATATTTAGTAGTTTTCTTGAGAAAGCAGTTCATCTATAGAAGAGGATTCTTTTAGTACCTAAATTAGCTTGCTGTGTTTCATATGCATACGTTTTGTTTTCTTAAAAAAAAAAAGGAGAAAGAAAGAAAGAAAAGAATAAAGAAAATCATCTACTCTCAAACTACATAGCACAGATAACCCTTTGACCTTTGTTGCTGGGGTAAAGATTTACAGTACTTGTGGAGCCTTGCTTCTCATGCCCGACTGAAAAGAACCCTAAATAAAGTAAGGCCCCTGTGGAGATGGGGAAAATAAGCAGGATAAGGAAGTTCCATTATTTCAAGTGGCAGTGTTTTTTTTTTACCAGTCTATAAAGTGAAATACCAATTGTGCTGTGTTTCCACTTTTGAGTCTGAGGTCACTTAAGTTTGGGGTCTGATGTTAGAGTAGTTAAGAGTTGGGGATGCCGGAGGCAAAGTGTCCTTCACTGCTTCCTTCACTCTCATCAAATATCCCTTCCTGCTGTCTCCCTCAAAGCTGATTTCCACTTGAAATATCTTTTCTTTAGGGAAAGCAAAACAACAGAAAACTTACAAAAAAACCCAGAAACAGGCGCTATTGAAATATGAGTGAGAATGGGGATTGCCAATTGTTTCTCTCTTTGTGTGTTAAGTAGTCAAATTTTTCTTCAGATAGCAAATATAAAAAGTATATGAGAACAAAATTAGTCCTGCTGTTTGTCTCCAGGAAAAGTATTTTTTAAAATTTATTTCATTCAAGTATAGTTGATATACAATGTTGTGTTAATTTCTGCTGTACAGCAAAGTGATTCAGTTATACATATGTGTATATTCTTTTTCATATTCTTTTCCATTATGATTTATCATAGGATATTGAATATAGTTCCCTGTGCTATAGAGTAGGACCTTGTTGTTTATCCATCCTGTATATAACAGTTTGCATCTGCTAATCCCAAACTCCCAATCCATCCCTACCTCACAGAATTTTTAACTTCATTCCAAATGACACCAAATTAAGATCTTTGAAGAAACTTTAATAATTTACTGTCTAATGATGTTCATATCTATTTAATAATTATTTAATACTTTAATCCTGAATCTTTAACCTTATGTATCTAGCTCCTAAAATATCCCAGGAGTCTTTATAGCACTTTGTATTTACATTTTGAAGTTTATTTATTAAATTTATCTTCTGTTATATTTTCTGCTTCCTTTCTACATGTGCGAATAAAACCTCATTAAAATGGTAACAAATAAAGGCCATGTTTCTTTGGTATTAGGAAGATGCTCATAGTTATTGATCAGCTCTTGATTGTTTTATAGGCCAGAACTTTTCCAGTGGTAATTTTATAAATGAAGGAAAAATTTCAGTAAGCTTTGCCTTCTTATTTAAAAATAAGAATCTGTAAGCGTGGTAAAATGCTTGACATGAATTGCGAACAACAGTTTTCCTTACAGAAGGGAAAACTCTTGTTTTAGGAAATTAAATCAGTACTATCCATTAATCATACTGCATGTCAACCCTCAGACCACTCTGGAAGTTTCTGGTGAATGTAAAGAATCTTTAGATGTGTGAGGTCTTTAAAGATCTAAGTTAAAGGAGAGGAGGTTTTTTAAATACCACATTAGCACATGAAAGAAACTTCAGGGTGGATAGAAAAAAAACATTTGCTGCATAGCAGTAATTATACTTGGGGGTTTTGTTTTGTTTCTGTTTTAAGCTTGTTCTTAAAAAAACTTAGTTAATGCAAATGAACTGTTAAGCTTTGTACAAATTATTATACACACCATGAGGTGGAGGGGAGCAAGCTACAAGCCAGGCATTACTGGAGGAAAGTATTTTTTATCTTAGCCTTTAAAAATATTTTTGTATGTTTATTTCACAGTGTACATAATAGGACAGTCACACGTGTATATATGTTATGAGTATGCTTGCTAGAAAAAAAGTTACTAATGGAGGGTAAAATGAAAAAAATTTAGAGACCACTATTCTAAAATAGATGATTGGTTATTTCTAACTAACTACCACAGTTATGAAACGTTACAATCTAGAGGATGAAACAGACATTAATCAAATCACCATATAAATTGTAATTGCCAGCTTCTGTAAGTGCTGCGATGGAAAAGCACAGGGAGTGATAAGTTATGGAGGACACCATATAATTTGCGAGTGCGCATTGGGTTAGTGAATTGAGATCTAATACTGATACTGATGGTGAATTGAGATCTAAAAGATAATAGAAGTTAACTAGGTGAAGGACCTTAATGGAATAATGAAAGACTTAAAGGAGGCATGATGTAAACATAGTCATAGACTAATCATCAAAACAGGCTAAATACTGGTATATTTTCCTATCTAAACAACTTGATTTATCAGTTCATTTGGATAAGCTGCTGTGATTAACATAATCCTGACAGAGTTTATTGAAATTGTACTTTTCTCTTCCATTTTGAGATGTTTGAACTCTTCAAAGACTTTGCATAACATCCCAGAACGTAGGCTGTCCTATGTAAATGGAGGCTTCTTGAATTGCCCAAGATAGGTGACTCCATTGACACTTACTTTATCATAGAAACTAGAGCAGTTGCTTCAGCTGAAGGTAAAAATGGCATCTTAGCTTTCTCAGCACGCCAGGATGTTAACAATAACTTAGGAAACCTGTGCAGACGGTAGGCACCATATCGTGCCTGATTATCACAGTTTATACATCTTCCCTGGTAGATTTTGTAAATATATCTAGCTAATCATTATTTCAGATTTATATACCTCCTGCTTCCTTCTAAGAAAGATTTGGAGTAACTCAATACAGAAACGCAAAATTCAACAAAATAAAGAAATAGGTGATATAAGTCCCAGTGTTAGTAAGTGTTTGGGATTAAAGAACACTCATATTAATAGTGGGAGTGTAAATTGATACACAGCTTTTCTAGGGATAATTAGGCAACACCAACGGGGGGTGGAATAATACACACTCTTTTACCCAGCAACTCTATTAATAGAACCTGCCATAAGAAAGTATTATGAACATGCACAAACACTTAACCACAAGGATGCTCACTGTAGTGTATGGGGTCATTTATAATTGTGAAAAGCTGGAGAAAACCTAAATATTCAGCTACAGAGGTTTAATAAAGTAAACTTCGTGCATCCATACAATTTGAATAAGTGTAGACATTAGAAGGAATGTTTTAGAATATTTAATAATAGGAATAGTTGTCCATAGGATATTAACTGAAAAAAAACAGTTACGACATATAAAATATACTGAGTATGGGTACATATGGATAGGAAAGGGAATGAAAAAACATACAAACTAATGTTCACAGTGCTTATCTCTGGGTGCCAGTCTTAAGGATATTTTATTTTTATTTCTTTTGGCCTGAGTTACATAAATTTTCCGTAACAAACACGTATTTGATCATAATGAGAGAAAACAGTAAAGTATATTTTAATTGACTATACTTAGATGAAAAAATTGGAGCAAAGAGAAATCAAGATTGAAAGAGTCAGTGAAACCAGGATAACGACTTCTTTGTTGCATGCTGTAAGATCCTGTACAGTTGCTAGAAATGCCTATGAATTTAGCTATGAGCTTCCTTGCAGCCAAAGCAAACCACAAACACTGGTAGCTGGGGGGAACAGGATATTTTAATTATTAGAAGATTTTAATATACTAACTAAATTCCCAAAATACAGTACCTCCGAAAAAACCATATGCTCACATTGTTGGAGAGTCTCTGTGAATCTGTATTGAAAACTATGTTATGTTTGACAATGACTTAAGCTAATAAGGGAAGAAGATTCCTGTAGTTTCTAGGATCATTTAACAAGTTACAGCGTTTTGGATGACCTAGAGATACTAACGGAGGAAACAGTTAAGATAAATATTTTGAACTTTCACATTTCTCCATCTGGATGACCAAGTATGATGATTTTTAGTATGGTTTCCCTTTCTTGAATACACTCCCACTGTTTTCATAAAATGGCCTTTTGTCTCAGAAGAAAAATCAGGGCAGATGGGCCTTAATTCTGACCCTACAAAACTATAGAAACTATATTTGAAACACTCTTTTTAAAAGGCCCTTTTTTCTATGCGTATATCCACTCTGAGAGATTACAAGGATTGTTTTAATCATATGAATTCTTTGTCCCATGTTAACTGAATGCACACTTCATGGCCCTGATTTCTTGGTTTACTCTGTTCCTAGGCTGTGTATATTACAAATTGGCATTCCAGTGTGAGTAACTGAGAATTAAGGAAACAAATACGCATTTGCATTATTTACGTACAGAGTCCCAGATATTTCTAGAAATCTTATAAGAACCCTAAAAACAAGTTGGTACTTTCCATTGTCTTGTCAGGCAAGAGTTGAATACATTCATATGGATAAATATAGATAAATACAGAGATAAAATTGGCCACTAAGAAAACACTATTCTGGAGTTAGAAAAGCTTTTGAAACTATGATAGTTGCTCTTCAACAAGAAATATAACAAATTTGCAGTTACAAAAAATGTGTATTTTAAGTTATATTTCCCTTAATAAAAAAACCCTATATTAAAGTCATAGTCTAACCTGTGTAATATTCTTGCCAAAAACATTTAGTCTGGATCTAACAATGAGGAAACAATTAGATAAATCCAGATGTGAGATAGTCTATAAAACATCTGGACTGGATTCTTTAAAGATGTCATTGTCATTGTCACAAAAGATAGGAAAAGGACAGGGAACAATTCTAGATGAAGAAGCAGTGTGTGACCCTCAATTGGATTCAGGAATTTGGGTGGGGGTGGGGAATATAAAGGACATTATCGGTGGGAAATTTAAAAATAGACTATGTATCAGATAAAATTGTGTCATTGTTAAGTTTATTGGGTGTAATAATGGTATTGTGGTTATATATGTTTCACCTTGTTCTCAGGGGAAACATGTCCACGTATTTAGGTGTGAAGTGTGTGATAATTCAACAAAAGAAAAAGCGGTGTGTATATGTACACTTGAGCACATGCACATACAGATAAGAGAATAAGAAATAAGGAAAATATATCGAAATGTTTAAAAAATAAAAGGTTAAAAATGCTCTGTGCGGGCTTCCCTGGTGGCGCAGTGGTTGAGAGTCCGCCTGCTGATGCGGGGGACACGGGTTCGTGGCCCGGTCCGGGAGGATCCCACATGCCGTGGAGCGGGTGGGCCCGTGGGCCACGGCCGCTGGGCCTGCGCGTCCGGAGCCTGTGCTCTGCGACGGGGGAGGCCGCAGCAGTGAGAGGCCCGTGTATCCAAAAAAAAAAAAAAAAAAAAAAAAATGCTCTGTGCTGTGTGTTTAATTCGTTTCTCCAGGTTAGGAATGGTTTTACAATGGTAATGCACAGGGTTAAAACGACAGCACTTCTGAAATAACAATTGATGATACAAAACAATTTTCTAGAGATGTGTGGGGTTTTTAAGTTATATCAATTGGCATACATTATAATATAATTTTACCTACTGAGAAAAAAAATACAGAAAATCAGTTTCTTATTCATACTATCCAGTAACCCTTCCAATTAAAGGTCACTTGAGGAACTAAAAACAAATTATTTCCTTAAACAACTAAATATTTCTTCTGTCCTTGGAATGTTTATAAACTGGTGTTTATAAAACTATATTTCTTTCTTTTGGCTGCACCGCATGGCTTGCAGGATCTTAGTTCCCCAACCAGGGATTGAACCCAGGCCACGGCAGTGAAAGTGCCGAGTCCTAACCCCTGGACCACCAGGGAATTCCCTTATAATAATATATTTCAGATTGAATATAAGAAAACTTAGGTCTTCTGTTGAATATTTTATTTCTCAGGAAATGTTTTTAGTTTAACTTCATATGTTCAAATTGCTTCAGATTCTCTATCATATGTGTTGAAAACTATTTAAAGATATACTGAATAACTTCCAAGCACCCCCAAACATCTTCAGTGTCTTTCAGTACCTGAAAGATTTAAGGTTTATAGAGAATTTGAGTGGACTGTTTATAGCCAATTAACATGGTAATGACCTGCACCTGCTTGTATCAGACTCCCAGAAGTCTCTTATCTGCTAACATTAAAATCAATTTTGAAGTGGTACCTTCAGCAAAGTTTAAGTAAATTGCTGTAATATAGTGCTTCTTGTGAGTTCTAAAGGAGGCATAAATAAGTAATGCAATCATGTTTTATCACTATGATTGATGAAACTGATATTTTACCAGCTTGCATTTCCTACTTGAGAAGAAATTTAAGACTGGCTTCAAGCTGTCTACCTGCTTCTGTCCCATCTTGTAAGCATGCTTTTAACTGCCGAGGGCTGAGATTTGGAGGAATGGTTATCAGACCACAGATGTTTTTGCCATGAAACGGTGCACCTCCAACCAAGTCACCATGGTTCAGGAGATGATAGATGGTATTTTCATGTTGCCTCACAGAAAGGTCAAAATGGCATGGCGAGCCCATGACAGTGAAAGGGAGAAATGTTAGTCCTGGAAGGAAATTTATTTCATGGCTTCAGGGGAAGTTTGGTTGTCATGAATAGGCTCTCTCTGTCAGTCTACAAAAATATTGTTTGTAAGGCAATGATGTGTGTCAAACAGACAGTGTCTGTGTGTTGGCAGACAGAGCAGCTAGTTAAACAAATGCTAAGCCAAGTATAGTAGCGCAAATCAAGTACTTTGGATGCTTTTAGGGTAAGAATTGCTCTTGATAGAAATATCAACATAATCAAAGGAACTTATTTCACTTTCTTACGTAACGACTTTAAGTAAACTTCCCTTGTAAATTTTACAGCCTTTTAAAATGCACCCCCCCCCATTCTAACACTTTTTCTGTGTTAAAAATTCTTATAATCAGCAATCGCTCTATTTTATTCACTTTTAAATTATTTAGGAACATATATGTGGACCAGCCTTATTGGTACGCTTCACATAAAGCTGTTATCAATTTTGAGACAGTTAAGCCCCCGCTTTTTTGGAGTCTTCGTTCTTTTTCTCTTCCCCAACCCACAGGAACTACCAACTATGGGCATAATTCCATTGATGGTGTGGTGGGAGAGACTCAGTGGCATTGCTCACTCATCTTACAAAATTAGACCATGGAAGTGCCTTTCTTCCATGGGGATTCCCAAAGGGAAAGGAATGCCATAAGAAAAGAGCATAAAAGATCAAAAACTGTGTTTCTTGGAGCCTCCATTATCACTTTCAGATTTGTTTTTCAGTGTTTGGATGAAAATCAGATTCATTCATGGCAACGCGTTCAAGTAGAAATCTTCAACCCCAGATATTTCTTATCCAGACAACCCAAAGTGTAATACATTTGTCAAAAATAAAAAATAGATTTTTTAAAGTCTTGAAAGCCTAATAGATGTAGAAAATGAAATCACATGATCAAAAAGAAATAACGTGATCACAGTATTCGTGAACACAGTATAATTGGGAAAGCCTTATGCTTCTGGATTTTACAAAACAATCCCAGTCTTTTGGGGAAGGTTTTGAAATTAGAGATAACCAATAGGATGTACTTATTTTGGTAGGAAACTAATCTCAAATGTCACATACAAAGAACTTTCTTCCAAATTATCCTAAACTCAGTAGGAGAGGGGATGTTTTTACTGGGAGTGAGAGGTATTATTTGTCTTAGGGCCCTTCAGGGGTGCAGGACAAAAGGGACTGAGTCTTTTCAGGTTTAGACAAATACTCAACCATCAGCTTCCGTAGAGAGCTGTTCTACAGAACACAGAGGGAAAGCTGGGAGAGTGGGGAATTGCCCATTCCATCTGCCATTCTGTCTGTTTTACACTCAGATAAATATTCTGGATTACCACAGAATACATTTATAACATTTTGGCATGGTGATCATTAAAAAAAAATACTTTCTTTAAATTTTTAATGCAAAGTGAATTATGTTTATGATTAACAATCCCTTGCAGAAGTTCAGTTCATGAACAAAAGGAGAATGCATTTTTAATCTAGGCTTAAAGTAAAATTTACACTCTTTTAGCTAAAAAACCTCTTTGTAAATCAGCATACTAGCGCATTTATGTAACGCATTATTTCAACCATCATGAACTTTTTCCATTCTAACATAAGTCTGATAATACAAGACAAAGAAATCCCTCTTAGAAGAGACTTGGTCTCCTAATGGCATCATGGTTTAGAGAGAAGAGAAACACGAGTCTTACAGCATTTCAATAACTTGAAGCCAAATCACATCATTCAAATGTGATTTGTGTTTTTGTTACTGTGCTTACACATAGCATGTTAAAGTAGAGCGTTTCACTCAGCTTTCCTTTCCCACGCATCCCCCTTAGCATTTTTCCTGCTCCTCTGCTGCTGGACCAGACTTGGTCTGGCCCCAGATTCTATGTCAGAGGCCGTGACCCAGGTGTCATAGTGGTCCATACTGCTGGCCTCTTCTCTGAATAATTATATGGGGTATTGTATTGGAAGGACAGGCTTGGGGGCAGTGCAGGTCACCCTGGCTAGCCAGACCAAGGAGCTCTCCCGTCAAACTGCAGGGAAACAATGGGCTGAAAAGGCTCACACAAAACCTTGTAGCACAAAAGATTAAATTAAAAATGGACATTTAGGGCTTCCCTGGTGACGCAGTGGTTGAGCCTCCCCCTGCCGATGCAGGGGACACGGGTTCGTGCCCTGGTCCAGGAAGATCCCACATGCCGCGGAGCAACTGGGCCCGTGAGCCACGGCCGCTGAGCCTGCGCGTCTGGAGCCTGTGCTCCACAAGAGAGGCCACGATAGTGAGAGGCCCATGCACCGCAATGAGGAGTGGCCCCCGCTTGCCACAACTAGAGAAAGCCCTTGCACAGAAACGAAGACCCAACACAGCCAAAAATAAATATACATTTAAAAAAAAAAATGGACATTTGGCCAGACACTAGGTTTCATCCCACAGAATGTCACCTTTCTCACTTTTTCTGAGCATTTCCTTCTTTAACAATGTTCATTCTTCATATGTTGACCTTATAGCAGCAGATTTTCAGATTGCTGCTTTTAGATTACCTTCGCATATATATTCTAATTTACTTGATTATTTTTAATGCTTTGAGGCTGTCTTAATTGTGACACTTTGTTGCTAATATAAGCAAAGCTTTTCTTTGGCAGTGGTTTAAGTAAGTAATTTAAAGTAGTACGTAGTGGGTTTTTTGTTTGGCAGTGGCGCAGCACGTGGGATCTTAGTTCCCCTACCAGGGATCGAACCCGTGCCCCCTGCAGTGCAAGCGTGGAGCCCTAACCACTGGGCCACGAGAGAATTCCCACATAGTGATTTTTAAAGTAATGCTTTTTGTTCTCTTTAGCTGTTTTATTAAGCTACTCTAGCATGTTTCATGTCTGTAAATTGAGCAGGTGGCAGGGGACTGTCCCAAAGTAGATGTGATTATTTTACCTTCTTTTGGTCCTAGGAGGATTATTTTTCCCATCACCTGCGAAGCTTCCATAACAAGATGGGGAATAAAACTCATTAAGTCTTTATGAGATTTGAATGTTAGAAATTATGTCAGAGGTGGACTCACAGTGCTGTGAGGTAAAAGTTTTTTCATGGTCCTGATCTCAGGTTTTCTCTTAATTTTATCTACCCCTGATCTGTCCACTTTGGCCTGGCTCTTTTCAAGCCTTCCGGAGCCTCACCAACAAGCAGCAGCCAAAAGAAACAAAGGCTTGGTTTTCATGACCCCAGTGTTATTATTGGTCCACAGCTGAACACTTTGTAAATAAATAATAATTTTCTATTGTGCATTTTTCAGGAAGCCAAGCTTGTAGAAATGTCAGTAGGATAGCAAAGAATCCATAAAGTTTGAATTGATGATCGTCTGTTTTACCATCTGAGTTCATCTCCAATCAGAAAACACTTGGTCTTTATAGTGTTTGGGTGAAGGTATGGTGTGGGAACTTCCTACGAAGTGAGCCTTTTAGTTTTTACCCTTTGTGTCTTAAATAAAGATGTGTAAGGATGGAACAATGATCAAAATCCAGAAGGATTGGAACTCTTAAATGTTTTCTCCTGGAAGTAAATTTTATTCCTTAATGGTTAAATCTCTGATTATTCTGCTTTTGTTCTACTGTGTAACAGATTACTTTGAATGTACATTAGTGTCACCCACTTATTCAGGGCCTACTTCAGAGATAACCTAAATCCGGAAACAGGCCAAAAAATAGGGTTTAAGTCATAAAGCCATGCAGTAGGAGAGGATGACATTCTTTAGAATGTATTCTCTTAATTTTACACATGTTCTCACATGTTTTGCTCTCTGACTTCTAAAACATCAGTGATTATAGGGTCCCTGGCTTTATCACATAGGCCCAGAAGCACAGAATTGAAGCTGAAGGACAACAAAAACAAGTTTTAAAAAACCTAGCTACCCTGTGTTGTAGAAGATATAATAAGTGAACTTACAGCCCAACTTATTTCTAGCATACTAAAGAATCAAAGAGATTTGAAATGGATTTTTGGGTATTTTATATAGAAAAATGGTTAATTTTTAAAGGAAAGCTAGTTTACTTATATAGAAGTATCTTTATAAAATTAAAATAATAATTCTTATTTTATAGAGTTGTAAGGATTATTTAAGATAATGCATGTAAATACATATTAGTTTGTTGGCATATAAAAGATAATACATTTTCCCAACAATTCTTTACCATTTTATTATTACTGCAGCTGCACAACCAAAAGCAAGTCTCCACGCTTTTCTGTGCCTCAATTTCCCCATTTATAAGATGTGGAAAAATAATACCTAATCTTCCTTCCCTAAGAACTGAAGATGATAATTTGAGATAAGATGTGCCTTCTATTTCCAGTTAAAGTTTCCTAATGTGCTTCATTTTGACCCTGCTAAATATAGCTGAAGGGGAGAGGTAATCTTTATTAAAAATCTAAGTAGGGCTTCCCTGGTGGCGCAGTGGTTGAGAGTCCGCCTGCCAATGCGGGAGACGCGGATTCGTGCCCCGGTCTGGGAGGATCCCACATGCCGCGGAGCGGCTGGGCCCGTGAGTCATGGCCGCTGAGCCTGCATGTCTGGAGCCTGTGCTCCGCAACGGGAGAGGCCACAACAGCGAGAGGCCCGCGTACAGCAAAAAAAAAAAAAACATCTAAGTAATCGGGGCTTCCCTGGTGGCACAGTTGTTGGGAGTCTGCCTGCCAATGCAGGGGACACGGGTTCGAGCCCTGGTCTGGGAAGATCCCACATGCTGCGGGGCAACTGGGCCCGTGCGCCACAACTACTGAGCCTGCGCGTCTGGAGCCTGTGCTCCGCAACAAGAGAGGCCATGACAGTGAGAGGCCTGCGCACCGCGATGAAGAGTGGCCCCCGCTCCCCGCAACTAGAGAAAGCCCTTGCACAGAAACGAAGACCCAACACAGCCCAAAATAAATAAGTAAAAGTAAATTAAAAAAAAATTATCTCCATAGAAAAATCTGAGTAATCAAGGTGCTTCCCTGGTAGTCCAGTGTTTAAGACCCACGCTCCCAATGCAGGGGGCCCGGGTTCAATTCCTGGTCGGGGAACTAAGATCCCACATACCATAACTAAGCACAGGTGCTGCAACTAGAGAAGCCTGCGTGCCATGACGAAGACCCTGCACAGCCGAAATAAGGAAATTAATCAATTAATTTTAAAAAAAGATAATACGTTTTCCCAACAATTCTTTACCATTTTATTATTACCACAGCAATTCATATTTATTGTAGAACAGGTAGAAATATAGGAACCAAAGTAGCTAAAAAATTTGACCGTATAGAGCTAGATATCACCGTTAACATTTTGGTACATAAGGTGATGCGTTTTCATTCCCCTTTATAGCTCTTCCTCCGATGTCCCACCACTTCCTTGCTCCTTAACTCCATGTTTTCTGCTACCCCTAACCTCACCCCTTCCTGATGAATTTATTCTGTTAAAGGACCTAGATAACCAGATGTCATTCTTACCCCTGGTGACTTCTCGGCAGCTTTGTATATTGTCAGCCGACCTTCTCTTGGTTTCCATGGTATTTTACCTTCCCTGTTCTCCTCATGACTCTTTAAGACCACTTCTCTTCTTGCCCCCAGGTTTCTAGTCCTTGCTGTCTTTCCTCTCCCATGGCACCCCATCCTCCATTTAAACGACTGTTGAATGTACTTCTCCATCCTAACTGCTGGCTCCAGCTGACACTTTTAGTCGCCCGCTGGTCAGCACCACTTGAATGCTCCTCTGGCATCTCTGATTTGGCATGTCAATGCCTCCACCGAGCATATCCTCTTCCATTTCTGTCGGTCAAGCCAGGCTGGAACTTGGGAGCTTTCTTACTCTTTCTTCTCGTTAATCCCTTATCTCAACCATCTCAGTCACCTGTTTTCTGTGCATATGTAATAAAATCCAGAATGCTTAGCCTGGCTCTCAAAGCCCTGTGAAATCTAGCGCCAGCCCAACTTTTCTTTGTGACCCTCACGCACCTTTACTGAGCTCTTTCCTGTCACTCATCCCTGATTCATGTGTTCCTGTCCCCGAGCCTTTGCTTATACTCTTCCCGTGACCTCAGTCTCCTCTTCCCCACACTTACTAGGCCAGATTCTGTTCAGATGCGCTTCTTCCATGAAGTCCTCCCCACCACCCAGACTACTAGTAACCATTCCCTCTTTTGAATTCCCTTAGAGTTTCAACAGATCTCTTTGTAGCAGTCACTCCTGTCTTGCATGGTGCTTTTTTGTACCTTTGTCTTAGCTCCCCTAGTACACTATTACATAAATAAATTTGACAGCAACTGATATATTTCAATTTCCTAATTTTAAAGATGAGGAAACTGAATTCCAGGAAACCACCTTTGCAGCCACACAGCTATGAAATCCAAGATTAAAACCCAAATCTCCCAATTCTCAAACCAGCCCCCTCCTCTACACTTATTTAGTCGGCACTAAAAAGCACCTACTCGGGACTTCCCTGGCAGTCCAGCATTTAAGACTCCACGCTTCCAATACAGGGGACATGGGTTTGATCCCTGGACAGGGAACTAAGATTCTACATGCTGTGCGGTGCGGCCAAAAAGCAAAACAAAACAAAAAAGCAATAAAATATAAAAAGCACCTACTCAGTGCCAGACATTCTTCTAAGCATTATATATATATAAACTAATTTAATCCCCATTTTATAGAAGAGGAAACTCAATGCAAACCCAAGTAGTCTGGTGCCAGGGTCTATCCTTTCGCCATTGTACCATCCTGCCCTTCTTCATGAGAGGGAGGAGGGATTAGGAGTTAGGGGATGTTTCTAATAATTATATTATTACTACTGATATTTCTATCTCTACATTATTTTTATTGGTAGGTTATTATTATTATTGATGTTATTATCATACACTGGCACTACTTGAAGCACTTTATGGGAATCAGTTTATATCATCCTCCCATCACCTCAAGAGATAGATGCTTTATCATCATCATACCCATCTTACAGGTGATTTTAGCCAAGGTAAAGAAGAGAAAATAACTTCCCAAGTTAACACAGTATTGACCAAGCTAGAATTGGAATCCAAGGAGTCTGGGTCTGACATCTCAGCCCTTAACCCTCATGCTAAACTGTCTCTTAGGTTCTTAGTAGTGCTGAGTCATTGGGAAAGTTATCTTCTGTTTGTCTCAGCATCCTCCTCTGTTATGGGACAGGTGGCAAAATACCTTACAGGGTTTTTGAAGTTCATGTGAAATATTTCTATGTATGACAAATGCTGATCCAAGGCAGCCCTTCTCCCTTTTACAGCTTTACATCTCATGAAATCTTTGATTGGTGAAACTAAAGCAGTCGCCCTAGTTCATGCACACCTGTTTTGAATTGCTCATTCAATCAGTTTCAGCTGATATCTGAATAAGCTCTCACCTTAGTAGCTAGATGAGTCATCACGCTCCTTACAGGCTCACAGGTGCCATCTAGTGATAGAGAAGAGAAATGCAAGTTAGTCAGGTAAAACCCTGGAAGAAGGCATGGGTTTTTTTGTTGTTTTGTGGTGTTTGGAAACACGTTGCAGTGAAAAATGGGTATATTGTACCAAAAATTTTAGTAGGTTACTTAAGATTTTGCATAAAGATACAGTTAATTCACTGTTGTTAAATCATATGCTTTTAGAATGGAATTAAGACAGGTTCTTGATCAGTTTTAATCTGTGTGCATCTTTAAAAGACCTTGGCATTACGGGGAGTCTCATTTTATTGATCTTTGTTCTTCTTGTTCTGAGTTGTTGTCACTGAAGGTAATAAACACCTAATTGTTAAAAATGGATATAATTAACAAATTAATTTGTTGTGTCCATCTGCTCGCTGTATCCAATGCTAGTCCTCAAACTTTTCCATATTTTGTTTTTGTGAAACCATCTACTGTTCTTCCATTAGGAAAGAAATCTATTAAGTTGCTTTCCAAAGCATTTGTCATCATCAGGTTGTTTCTTTGTTAGCAGATGATAGCTTTTTCGATTAATATGGAAGACAAGGGTGAAGGTGGACTTGACACTGAGAGGATTATACTCCATGTGACATGGTTGCCAAAACAGCAAGTATTCTTCAGGGCATAAACACAAAACACAGCTCCTTCAATCATGTACACAACTCAGACACACACTTGAGAGCTTTTGCCACATTCCCTATGAACCAGGGAATGTTAATGAGGGTAGAGAGTAGTTAGAGCTCAGCTTCAGTGTATGCTAATTGCAAATTTGCTGATATTCTGGATTCTAGACCTTGCTTGTATGAGCGAACAGCCTTCATGCTTATTTGCCTTCACAAAGACGATTCCCAGACTTAAGTGCAGCGTAGTTTTGGCAGTGCCTTTTCTGTTCTCCCAGGCAACTTTACTCACATAACAAAAACAACGGTAATGTTGTGTTTACTAATTATAGGAGCTACCGTACAAAGTCCTTAATAGGCATGATTTCATTTAATACTGTTTAAATCCCTATAAGGCTCCATGTGTTTGTATTTTTCACAGATCTTTTCCTGTAACTGATATCTAGCCTTATAGCGTTGTGGCCAGAAAAGATACTTGATACAATTTTAATTTTCTTAAATTTACCAAGGCTTGATTTGTGATCCAGGATATGATCTATCCTGGAGAATGTTCCATGAGCACTTGAGAAAAATGTGTATTCTGTTGTTTTTGGGTGGAATGTCCTACAAATATCAATTAAGTCCATCTTTTTTTTTTTTACATCTTTATCGGCATATAATTGCTTTACAGTGCTGTTAGTTTCTGCTTTATAACAAAGTGAATCAGTTATACATATACATATGTTCCCATATCTCCTCCCTCTTGCATCTCCCTCACTCCCACCCTCCCTATCCCACCCATCCAGGTGGTCACAAAGCACCGAGCTGATCTCCCTGTGCTATGCGGCTGCTTCCCACTAGCTATCTGTTTTACGTGTGGTAGTGTATATATGTCAATTCCACTCTTTCACTTTGTCACAGCTTATGTAATGTCTATTTAGGTGTTCTGCCCATTTTTGGATTGGGTTGTTTGTTTGGTTGTTATTGAGCTGCAAGAAACTGCTTGCTAGAGAATTTTTAATTTCATTTATTGTGTTGTTCATCGTTGCTTGTTTCCTCTTTAGTTCTTCTAGGTCCTTGTTAAATGTTTCTTGCATTTTCTCTATTCTATTTCCAAGATTTTGGATCATCTTTACTTTCATTATTCTGAATTCTTTCTCAGGTAGACTGCCTATTTCCTCTTCATTTGTTAGGTCTGGTGGGTTTTTTACCTTGCCCCTTCATCTGCTGTGTATTTTTCTGTCTTCTCATTTTGCTTATCTTACTGTGTTTGGGGTCTCCTTTTTGCAGGCTGCAGGTTCGTAGTTCTCGTTGTTTTTAGCATCTGTCCCCAGTGGCTAAGGTTGGTTCAGTCGGTTGTGTAGGCTTCCTGGTGGAGGGGACTAGTGCCTGTGTTCTGGTGGATGAGGCTGGATCTTGTCTTTCTGGTGGGATTACATCTGTATATTCGTAATGAAAATAAATGAGGCTTAGAAAACTAAGAAACTTACCCAAGGCTACACAGTCGGTAAACAATGCATGCAAAGTATTCATTTCCCAGTCTGTCCCCTTTGTTAGATTGAAATTAAAAGCAAGAGTTATAGCTTTCTAATGCTTGAGTCTTCCATACAGTGCCTGACTTTTAGTAGGTACTTAATAAATGTGTATTTGATACCTGTGAAGTCTTTCTTGGCCAACCAGACTTCTGGTTCTGATTCCTTCTTATGTGAAACAAACTCAAGTAGAAGAACTGTAGTGAGAATGAAACAGCAGGGGAAGAAGGTGAGGCAGGTCCTAGAGCCAGTGGAGAAAGTTAAAGGGTATAGCCATAGTAGTGTTTCAGGAGGGAGAGCTTCATTTTCGGCCACAGGTTGACTCCCTAATAAAGAAAGATAGGTTAATTTGGCTGAGACCTCGATCACATTAACTTAAACTGACACTCCAGAGTTACGTATCAAAAGATTTAGTCAGATACGTGTTAAATTGATTTGGGCTTTCTTTCCTGCCCCTTCATCTTCATATATTGCTAAATCTTTAAGCAAGTTTAACCATAAACCAAATGCTACCTATCACCCTCGAGACCATTAAGAAATTAGCCCTCACAGCAATCAGAGAAGAAAAAGAAATAAAAAGAATCCAAATTGGAAAAGAAGTAAAACTGTCACTGTTTGCAGATGACTATACATAGAGAATCCTAAAGATGCTACCAGAAAACTACTAGAGCTAGTCAGTGAATTTGGTAAAGTAGCAGGATACAAAATTAATGCACAGAAATCTCTGGCATTCCTATACACTAATGATGAAAACTCTGAAAGAGAAGTTAAGGAAACACTCCCATTTACCATTGCAACAAAAAGAAAAAAATACCTAGGAATAAATCTACCTAAGGAGAGAAAAGACCTGTATGCAGAAAACTATAGGACACTGATGAAAGAAATTAAAGATGATACAAACAGATGGAGAGATATACCATGTTCTTGGATTGGAAGAATCAACATTGTGAAAATGACTCTACTACCCAAAGCAATCTACACGTTCAATGCAATCCCTATCAAACTACCACTGGCTAGAACTAGAACAAAAAACTGCATGGTCTGTATGGAAACACAAAAGACACTGAATAGCCAAAGCAATCTTGAGAACTAAAAACGGAGCTGGAGGAATCAGGCTCCCTGACTTCAGACTATACTACAAAGCTACAGTAATCAAGACAGTATGGTATTGGCACAAAAAGAAATTTAGATCAATGGAACAGGATAGAAAGCCCAGCGATAAACCCACGCACATGTGATCACCTTATCTTTGATAAAGGAGGCAAGAATATACAATGGAGAAAGGACAGCCTCTTCAATAAATGGTGCTGGGAAAACTGTATAGCTACATTTAAAAGAATGAAATTACAACACTCTCTGACACCATATACAAAAATAAACTTAAAATAGATTAAAGACCTAAATGTAAGGCCAGACACTATAAAACTCTTAAAGGAAAACATAGGCAGAACACTCTATGACATAAATCACAGCAAGATCCTTTTTGACCCACCTCCTAGAGAAATGGAAATAAAAACAAAAATAAACAAATGGGACCTAATGAAACTTCAAAGCTTTTGTACAGCAAAGGAAACCATAAGCAAGACCAAAAGACAACCCTCAGAATGGGAGAAAATGTTTGCAAACGAAGCAACTGACAAAGGATTAATCTCCAAAATATACAAGCAGCTCATGCAGATCAATATCAAAAAAAGAAGCAACCCAGTCCAAAAATGGGCAGAACACCTAAATAGACATTTCTACAAAGAAGATAAACAGATTGCCAACAAACACAAGAAAGGATGCTCAACATCACTAATCATTAGAGAAATGCAAATCAAAACCACAATGAGGTATCACCTCACACTGGTCAGAACGGTCATCATCAAAAAATCTACAAACAATAAATGCTGGAGAGGGTTGTAGTGAAAAGGGAACCCTTGTGCACTGTTGGTGGGAATGTAAATTGATACAGCCACTATGGAGAACAGTATGGAAGTTCCTTAAAAAACTAAAAATAGGGCTTCCCTGGTGGCATAGTGGTTGACAGTCCGCCTGCCAATGCAGGAGACGCGGGTTCATGCCCCGGTCCGGGAAGATCCCACATGCTGTGGAGCAGCTGGGCCCGTGAGCCATGGCCGCTGAGCCTGCGCATCCGGAGCCTGTGCTCCGCAATAGGAGAGGCCACAACAGTGAGAAGCCCACGTACCGCAAAAAAAAATAATAAAAATTGGCCCTGTTGAGGAGTGGTTTTTATGCTCCTTGTCTTGAGTTTTGAAGGAACTGGGACCAGCTCTTTTCCCTCTCTCTCATTCTCCTTCCCTCACTGGGTTTTGAGGAGGCTTGCACTGTCCTTTGTGGCTGCTCTTCGTGACTCTGCTGGTTTCCCCCTAAACCACATAGACTAAGTCTGCTGAGTCTTGTGTAACCAAGCACCACATACGTGGCAGTGCTTGACTCAAGAAAGGCTATAACAGGCCCTGGGAACTGGCTCCCTGTGGCATTTCACAGTGTTGATCCTGAGTGTCTGCTTTGTCCCTTACGCATCAGAGGGTCTTTGCAGAACTGTAGAGTTTTAAGACTTGTGCTACTTTGCTGTGGTACATTATTTGTGCATTTAACTGTACTTAACATATTGGTCCTAAACTTTATTTTTTTACTCTGTATCCTTAATTTTGTTAATTGTGCAGCTGTTCTCTGTTTTCTTTCTTAGCTGGTAACTTTTATAGTCTGGTAATGCTCATTTTAACATTATGTGAAGGCTTTGGTCCTTGGGTCCCCTCTTAAATTTACGAAAGTAGATGAAATTGAATTTCTAGCAAATTGATGAACAATAATGAGCCAGGTTTTTCTGGGGTCTCTGGATTCGCAAACCAAAATAATACAGTGACTAGAATTTGAAATTGGACTCATTTTTAAAGCCTAAGAGAGAGGAGTACATGGCAAACGCAGGTGACCCACAGCTCAGCTTGGCCCCCAACCTGGCACTTTTTTTTTTAAGCGTGACGAAATGTTTATTATAAGTTCAAGCATGAATCGACACCAGAGAGTCCATATGAAAGGGAATCAATGTAACATATAGGACAGAGGACTTGTTCAGACTTCACAACTCACTAGACATAAGAATATATACATCTTTGATGAAGCCACAAGAATGTAATGTGTGTATAAAGGCTTTTATCTGTAGTGGCACTTCTTATTTTTTAAAATAGATTCTTTATAGAGCATGGAGAGTAGATCACATGTGAACAAAGGTGAATGGATTTTTCCCTTTCCTTTACATTATTTTTCCTACCAGTATTTCCTACCATTTTATTTTTTTCTACTGAAATAATTTCCAGTTATCCTGGTTCATGTTTTACTTTTTTTGTGTGGATAGAAAGGAATCTTGTGTACCCAGTGTACTCTATTTGCCTGCCTGATGGTTTGCCTCTTCCTGACCTCACATAAACTAGCAGGGGGAAGGAGCCCAGCATTGGAGACTGTTGCTCTGGCTACATAGATGATTTCCAGGTGGGCGTCAGAAGAGCTGCCTCTTCTTGTGTTGGGCTTGCTGGCGTCTGTGCTGAGTGGGTAATAGCCAGGTGCTGGCCATGGTGAGGAACCAACTCTGTTCTCCCATCTTCTTAGGACATGTAAGCTGCTTCTGACTGATCAACAACAACAACAAAAAGGTTAATTCTGGATTTAAAATTTAGTGTAAGCAGCTCATTTTTTTGAAGAGGAAGAAGGGAAAAACGAATCAATTTTAGGGCTAAAAATAACCATTCCAGAGAAGTATTTATGAAGTATTGATTGATTGTTTGCACAGTGGAAAAAAGATTAATCTCTCCACCTCTAATGATAACCCTCATCAAAATCAGCTTTCTACGAGAGTTTGCTGTATCTGTGTCTGGTTCCCTGAGAATGTGAGTTACTTTGGGCAAATTCTGTTTCATTCTTCCTTTTCTGTATCTCCTAATTCCTGGTGTAACACCTCATCACACTCAGGAGGCTTTCCTAAAAGTACTCTTCTAATTGAATAGAGACAGAATAAAGAAATATGTCTGAAGAACTTCTGCAGAGATCCAGTTGAATTTCATTTATACCCATTCAGAAGGAGTATTTGAAATATGGAACTCAGGATTCAGTTGACCAATGAGTTCAGCAATAAGAGGAAAGTAAGAAGAAAACAGATTCAAATGAAGTAGCCATTGATCTGAACAGAAACCTTTTGAATCTTAGAATTGCAGTGCTGAATGTTAGAAATCATTTCAGTGATGAAATTCAAATGTGGTTATGTGTTCCTGATAAGTACTTTGTAAATTGAAAATATTTCTATGTTAAAATTTATTATAAGGAGACATACTTGCTGTGACAAAGGCACATGTATTTGTGTAAATTTAAAGGCCCTGTACTTTGTCAGAGAAATAGCCACAAGTTCCCGGTTCAGCTTTGTGTGACATTGGACATGCTACTAACACCTTTTTACCACAGTTTATCAAATGGGAATAACATATATCTTACAGGGTTTTGTGATACTCAAATAAGATAATGTATCTAAAAAACATTTTCTATAGGATGGTCAAATGTTGTTAGTCTTCCCATCTTCCTATCTAGAAAATACAGAAATGTTCTAAGTTGTATAAATTTTTCTTCTTGTGTAATTTTGTCAAAACAGATAGAAATAAAAATTTTATATTTTAGGACATCCTTTTAATGCATTTTAATATTAAATATTAAAATACATCAGTTTCAAAAATATTTATACAAATTCTTAAATTACATTAGAGAATTTAATAAACTTTACATCTTGTTTTTGGATATTAAATGTTTGAATTCAATCTAGAATTATTATATTGTTGTAGGGTTTTTTTTCACATTTGATATATCTATTAAGGATGATTGCTTTCCCTTGTGAAATTCCCTTGGATTTATTTATGTGTTTGTTTTTTTATTATTTAGAGAAGTATAATATAGAAATGCATTAAAATTAGAAATAGACTTAGCGTATGATCCAGCAATCCCACTTCTGAGTATATCTCAAAAGGAAGTGAGATCACTACATCAGAGAGCTATTTGCACTTCCATATTCATTGCATTATTCACAGTAGACAAGGTGTGAAAACAACCTAAATGCCTGTTAACAGGTGAATGGATCAAGAAAATGGGGCATATATATAATGGAATGTTATTCAACTTTTAAAAAGAGGGAAATCCTGCCGTTTGCACAACATAAATGAACCTAGAGGACATTATGCCAAGTGAGATAAGCCAGAAAGACAAATACTACATGATCTCATTTATATATGGAATCTAAAATAGTTAAACTCATAGAAGCAGAAAGTAGAATGGTGGTTGCCAGGAGTGGGGGAAATGGGGAGATGGGTACAAAGTTTCAGTTATGCAAGGTAAGTTCTGGAGATCTGATGTACAGCATGACTGTAGTTATCAAAGCTGTATTGTATACTTGAAATTTACTAAGTGTGTAGATCTTAAATGTTTTCACCACACATATACACACACACAAATGGTAACTAGTGATGGGTCTTCTAATTCACTTGATTGTAGTGATCATTTCACAGTGTATGCCTATACCAAACATCAAGTTATATGCCTTAAATATATACAAGCTTTATTTGTCAACCATACCTTAATGAAGCTGTGGGGAGAAAAAAGGAATACATTATTTCTGAATAGTTTTATTTTTGCCCTAAGCAAGTATTACTTTATAGTTAAATGTTATCATAAGCATTTACATTTAAATGTATTTATATCATTAAACTTCTTGAATATCTTCTAAAGTATATTATTTAAAATTGTAACCACTTAATTCCTCAAAAACCTGAAAAAAATTTTTGTTTAATATGTATGGGATGGGATGGAGTTTAGTTTCTGTATTGTGTTAGTTAATGAACACCAGTAGAGGGCGCTCCAACTCATCTTTCTTGATAAATTTAGCTCTCAACTGAAAATGTATGTTTGTGGAAAAGGGCACGCGGTGAAATAAACTTAAATAATACGTGGTTATAAACATTTTCAAAGGTACTAAAGAATGACAACTGTAATTCTTCTTACCTTTTAGGGGGAAAACAATCTCAGTTTGATTTCCATGCTTTTAAGTTAACTACCCTCAAATAACTAAACAGAAAACTTCTATGTAGCATAACCACTTGTAAGGAATCCATCAGGCAGCCCAAGCCTTTTAAAGTCAAGAATCTATGTCTGGTCAGTTGAGGAAGAGGAGGAAGAACAGTGGTGGTAATGTTATTGTTTGAAATAAGGTTAAATAAAATAAAATTTTATCAATTGGTAGATAGTCACAATAGCAATGTCATAATAAGGCGAACTGCTGAGTCACTGTGTAGAACAAGGAGAGAGAAAATTTCCATTTTACTTAGAGCTCTTATGCATTGAGAAGGTTTTTAAACCAAAATCTAGAAGGCTGTAGAACCTTTGTCCCTATCTAGAGGGCTGGGCCTAATTATTACCTGTTGGTTTCTTTATAGACCCGAGAAGAAAATATCATGTGAGATTGCTGGCTTACAACAACATAGAAGATGGCTACCAGGCAGATCAAACAGTCAGTACTCCGGGATGCGTGTGTAAGTAAGAGTTACAGTAGCTTGTTTCACAGTGTAAGACTCATACTCTTTTTTCTCTACTTCCTTCTTTAAATTTAAGTCTCATTACTACTTGGATACCTTGGTGGTTCTATTACTTTCATATTCTCCGGGATACCTAACATAGTATCTTGAACAAGTACATACTCAGTAAATATTTAAGTGAGATGTATTTAATTATAAGAACCTATTTTAGTTTTGCAAGGAAGAGACCATTAGAAATTTAACTGTGGGGACTCCCCTGGTGGTGCAGGGGTTAAGAACCCGCCTGCCAGTGCAGGGGACACAGTTTCGAACCCTGGTCTGGGAAGGTCCCACATGCCATGGAGCATCTAAGCCTGTGCACCACAACTACTGAGCCTGCGCTCTAGAGCTCACGAGCCACAGCTACTCAGCCTGCGTGCCACAACTACTGAGGCCCACACACCTAGAGCCCATGCTCTGCAACAAGAAAAGCCACCACAATGAGAAGCCCGTGCACCGCAACGAAGAGTAGCCCCTGCTTGCCACAACTAGAGAAAGCCCACATGCAGCAATGAAGACCCAACGCAGCAAAAATAAATTAATTAATTAAATAAAATTAAAAAAAAAAAATTTAACTGGGAAAATAACCCTGAATACCTACAAATACTAAGTTTTCTTTTATCTCCTTTAACCTTGAGGCTAATTATTTCATTCCAGTTGCTATTCAGTTTTATTGCTACTGAGAACTGTTTGGTTTTATTGCTCCTACAGAGGATGTCAGTCTAGTTTTAAGTCTACTGCTGGCTTTCTGAATGTCTTCGGCTGGTAGCTTGACTTCTCTGTGCTTCTGTCTTACATTCTAAGTATTGATAATATTTGATTCCTTATCTAACTTACGGAAGAGTCACTCAGGTTTGAATGATACATCTCTAGACCACTATGAACCTCTGGTGGAAGAAAGACCTAAAGGGTGGGGTGTTATGATTTTACCATTTTACCACTTTCTACATTAAATGTTACGCCATGTGGTAAATTAACATTGTCTTTTTCAATAGCTGTTCGTGATCGCATGGTTCCTCCTCCACCACCACCCCACCATCTCTATGCGAAGGCTAACACCTCATCTTCCATCTTCCTGCACTGGAGGAGGCCTGCGTTCACCGCTGCACAAATAATTAACTACACCATCCGCTGTAACCCTGTTGGCCTGCAGAATGCTTCTTTGGTTTTATACCTTCAAACGTATGTAGCTTCTATTAATGGTTGTTTTCTTTGCTCTCCTCCCCACTCACACTTCCTTCTTTACTATCTTGGGCCAAATTGAGCTTCAGCTGTAAGCATTTGTCTTAGAACTTATCTTACTTATGTCAGGGCAGGGGATTTTGCATCTTTACCATAATCAGTTTTGAAAACCGCATTTATTTTGAAGTTTAATTTTCATAAATGATTTTTTTGTTGTTGTTTCCCCAACCTCGTGCAACAAGATTAGACAAGAAACTATCAATATGATGACTTTCAAGTAGCTAAACTTAGCATATTTAAAGAAGGAAACAAGTCAATTTTCATGCTGGCATCAAAAAATAAAGCTAGTTATTCTGTTTGCTAGGTTATAGTTAGAAAGATGCCCATCATTGTACTTTCAGAGTGATTTGACTTAACAGTATTTCAGAAGAAATCCCTTTGATTTGGGACATTTCTATAATGTTAATTTCCTAGTTTCCTTTTAGAGAGGCAGTTTTTAGGCTTATTTCTATAATATCCAATGTAGCATTTTAATAATCAAATTAGATTGCTTTTTAATCTAAAAAAATTTTTTAAAGAAAACGAGGGAGATAAATAACAGTAACCTGTATTGATTGGAAATACTGGCAATCTTTTAGAAACAATGTGCTACCAGCATTAACTACTTTATTATTCATTATAGATCAGAAACTCATATGTTGGTTCAAGGTCTAGAACCAAACACCAAATATGAATTTGCTGTTCGACTGCATGTGGATCAACTTTCCAGTCCCTGGAGCCCCGTTGTCTACCACTCTACACTTCCAGAAGGTAAAGAAAGCAGCTCCCCTGTGGGTTTTATCTATGTATTATACACACACACACACACAGACACACACACACACACACACACACACAGACATCACTTTGAAGAAGATACTACCCTGATTGCCACCTACCAGTCTACGTGTATGTATTTATTTTGTTTCTTAACTTTTGAAGTTTCTTTTCCTTTATTACAGTAAAAATATTTTTCCTCTCAGTGTATTGCACAAGCAAGTGGGCTTAAATTTAGGGTCTCTTTAGGGGGTGCTACATTTTCTAAGAACAGGTGTGCTGTGCAAGGCTGCACCCAAGTAATTTAAAATGGAAGAAAGTGGGTAACATATTTAATGATGTTAGGAGCCCACATTAGAATCTAACGTGAGCGGTAGCTTGATTCTGTGCATAGTGCAGTATAGATGATACCGGATTGAGCACCAATTCTGTAGCTTATCAACGGGAGTTGCTAAAATATTCCATGTCTCTAAACCTGCATTTCCTTTTTTTAAAAATTAATTTTTATTGGAGTATAGTTGCTTTACAATGTTGTTAGTTTCTGCTGTACAGCAAAGTGAATCAGCTGTATGTATACGTATATCCCCTCTTTCTTGGATTTCCTTCCCATTTAGGTCACCACAGAGCATTGAGTAGAGTTCCCTGTGCTATACAGTAGGTTCTCATTAGTTGTCTACTTTATACATAGTATCAATAGTGTATGTATGTCAGTCCCCATCTCCTAATTCATCCAACTCCCCCCACCCCTGGTATCCATACATTTGTTCCCTACATCTGTGTCTCTATTTCTGCTTTGCAAGTAAGTTCATCTGTATCATTTTTTTAGATTCCATATATAAGCAATATTTGTTTTGCTCTTTCTGACTTACTTCACTCTGTATGACAGTCTCTGGGTCCATCCACATCTTTGCAAATGACACAATTTCATTCCTTTTAATAGCTGAGTAATATTCCATTGTGTATATATACCACATCTTCTTTATCCATTCCTCTGTTGATGGACATTTAGGTTGCTTCCATGTCCTGGCTATTGTAAACAATGCTGCAGTGAACATTGTGGTGCATGTATCTGTTTGAGTTATGGTATTCTCCAGATATATGCCCAGGAGTGGGATTGCTGGGTCATATGGTAGTTCTATTTTTAGTTTTTTAAGGAACCTCCATACTGTTCTCCATAGTGGCTGTATCAATTTACATTCCCACCAACAGTGTAAGAGGGTTCCCTTTTCTCCACACCCTCTCCAGCATTTATTGTTTGCAGATTTTTTGAATATGGCCATTCTGACCAGTTTGAGGTGATAACCTCATTGTAGTTTTGATTTGCACTTCTCTAATAATTAGCAATGTTGAGCATCTTTTCATGTGCCTCTTGGCCATCCATATGTCTTCTTTGGAGGAATGTGTATTTAGTTCTTCTGCCCATTTTTTGATTGGGTTGTGGGTTTTTTTGTTTTTGTTTTTTTGATATTGAGCTGCATGAGCTGTTTGTATACTTTGGATATTAATCCCTTGTCAGTTACCTTGTTTGCAAATATCTTCTCCCATTCTGAGGGTTGTCTTTTCCTCTTGTTTATGGTTTCCTGTGCTGTGCAAAAGCTTTTAAGTTTAATTAGGTCCCATTTGTTTATTTTTGTTTTTATTTTCATTACTCTAGGAGTTGGGTCAAAAAAGATCTTGCTGCAATTTATGTCAAAGAGTGTCCTGCCTATGTTATCCTCTAAGAGTTTTATAGTGTATGGCCTTACATTTAGGTCTTTAATCCATTTTGAGTTTATTTTTGTGTTTAGGTGTTAGGGAGTGTTCTAATTTCATTCTTTTATATGTAGCTGTCCAGTTTTCCCAGCTCCACTTCTTAAAGAGACTGTCTGTTCTCCATTGTATATTCTTGCCTCCTTTGTCATAGATTAGGTGAACATAGGTGTGTGGGTTTATCTCTGAGCTTTCTATCTTGTTCCATTGATTTATATTTCCATTTTTGTGCCAGTACCATACTGTCTTGATTACCGTAGCTTTGTAGTATAGTCTGAAGTCAGGGAGCCTGATTCCTCCAGCTCCGTTTTTCTTTCTCAAGATCACTTTGGCTATTTGGGGTCTTTTGTGTTTCCATACAAATTGTAAAATTTTTTGTTGTAATTCTGTGAAATATGCCATTGGTAATTTGATAGGGGTTGCATTGAATCTGTAGATTGCTTTGGGTAGTATAGTCATTTTCACAATATTCTTCCAATCCAAGAACATGGTATATCTCTCCATGCATTTCCTTCTCTCTAGAATGATCGTGAAGGTGTAGATTGCAGCTCTATTTTAATGATGCTGCGAGAAAACAAAGGATACTTATTTAAGTGAGCATTGGGCTGTTTTGCTATGGTTTTGGCAATATTCCATATGTGAGGTAGTGCCCAAAACCAGCGCTTCACACCTTTAGCTCATATTGAACATGGGCTCCACTAAAATCCCAGGACTTCACTACCTTTCGTAAATATAAGGTATTAGTCTAAGATAGATATGAGGTAAAGGTAGATAAGATATAAGGTAAGGTAGATATAAGGTAAAGTCTGTTCTATAAACTCACTGATTCACAACGGTTTGGTGAGTAACTGAACGTTTCAGTCACAGAAGTATTTTTTGAGTGGCTTCCTAGATCAGATTAAATATACATTCTATGCATTTTAGTAAGAAATGTAGTTTAGCTTCAGTACGTAATAGAGTGAGTAATGCACAGGTGCTCTGGTGGAACTGTAAACCTTTCTAGTTGTCCATGTGGCAAAACAATGTAAAGAGCCCTAAAAATGCTGAGAACCTTTGACTTAGTAGTTCGTCATCTAGGAATTTACCACCTCCTTTATATATTTGTAATGTTTTAAACATTATAAAAATGAAATGAGTTTTCAGATAAAGAAGATAAAAATCGTATTTTGATATTGTCACTAATGAGCTGTAAAAGCTGTGATTTTGAGATTTTTTATAGTAGTTTCTAGTTTTTTAAACTCTTATCTGTGCCTGTCCAGGTATTTGAGTACTTAATGACCATTTTCTCCTAATAATACAATGTTTTCTACATGTGTGCACAGCACCAGCAGGCCCACCAGTTGGAGTGAAAGTGACATTGATAGAGGATGACACTGCCCTGGTTTCTTGGAAACCTCCTGATGGCCCAGAGACGGTTGTGACGCGCTACACTATCTTGTATGCATCCAGGAAGGCCTGGATTGCAGGAGAGTGGCAGGTCCTACACCGAGAAGGTATATATGATCATAATTTACCCAAGGGCATGAAAAGTAAGGTTATTAATGATAAGGAAACAAAGGGAAAGAGGGATTTAGAGTTTGTTTTGAATTTATGTTTATGAAGTAACAAATGATTAAGAATTTTAATTTTGTTCAAAGGACATTGGGAAGCCTTCAACATACTTTAAGCATGAGCCTGATTTCACGCTTCAGAAAAATCACTCTGAGTATTGTGAATAGAAGAGGTTTGGTAGAGGAGGAGTAGGGGTAAGAGTAATGCAAGGAGACTAGGAAGTAATTGTTGCAGTCCAGGAAAGAGAATGATAAGCCCGGGTTAGGGTGGCAAGGAGTGAGATGGAAAGAAGAGGGTGGTTGAAAGACAGTAAGGAGGTAAAATTAACAGGACTTGGTCACTAAGGGAGGGGGGGAGAGAGAAGGTAAGGAAGTGAGAATTGTTATAGATAATTACTAGATTTCCGGCGGTTGTGTGTCTTGCACTGGAGTAGCAAACACTGGAGGAAGACCTGGTTTAATGGAGAAGACCTTTGTGCAGCTACTAAAATGGTCCACATTCAAATAAATTGACCCATATGAATACTAGGGTCACTTAAGTACAGGGAAAAGCTGCTTAGGGCTTAGGAACACTGAATTTAAATTGTTTAATACCAATTTTATTTTGGCTGAGAAAAACTGTATTCTAGAATTTAACATTCTTACTTCATGCTGTTATAATATGCCCTTTTTAAATTTTGGAATCTTTCATTTGGACAGGTCTTATATGCCAGTGTTTGGATGGGCCATCACATAAACAGTATAATTTCATGATTTTGATGCTTCTTTTAACTTCTTATTGAATTATAGTTGATTTTGATACTTTTAAAATTCAGACATACATGCTAAGAACTGTTTTCCAGGCAATTAAAAGCTTAAGAAGGATTTTGAGAAGGAAATTTGTTTTCCATCTACATATTCTAAACACTTTACAGTGCCAGGCACTTCCACATACACTTTAACTTTTAAGGGGAATATTTACCCAATTAAGAGAATACACTCTAAGGTCACTTATGTGGATGTAATCCATATAACACTTTTGTAGTTGTAAAATAAACAAATGGTAACAGAAGCTGGAGTTTTGATAGTTGCATATTCATATTTTTCATTAAGCGGGTGCCCCACTAAGTAATGATTTCCTAGTCACTGAACAGCCTGGAAAGTAATAATAAGTACCTCCCAGCAATACAATTTTGTGTTTTATCCATTATATACTGCTCCCTAACAAACCACTCTAAAACTCAGCCATTTTATTTTCTCACACTTTCTGAGTCAGCAGTTTGGAGTGGGATCAGCTGGGCAGTTCTTCTTTTGGTGTCTCCTGAGGTCACTCATGAGGCTCTGATCATCTCAGGGTTTCAACAGGGTGTGGGTAGCATAAAAACAGTGGGAGAATTCGACAATCCAGGAGAGAGGAAAGAAGCCCCACATACAAAGCTTTGCAGACCTCTGCCTGATTCACATTTGCTAACATCCCACTTGCAAAACGAATCATGTAGGCAAGCCCAGACTTAGTGTGGGAAGAGACTGCCCACAGGTATGGAGAGATGGAAGCATAATTTATGCAGGGCTATTCATCTTACAGTCTGCCACAATATTCTTAAAATATATAATTCAGTTTTCATTAATTAATTCCAAAATGATTCATTGACACAACATTTGACCAAGTGACTAACCTGATTTAATGAGTGTTATATAAGTACTTATAAAAGAATTTTGATCTCATGAGCACATACTTCCTTTGGCTCTTCATTTGTACCTGCCTAAAAAGAAACAGTATTTAGTTTTGGTTCTTTTTAATGCATTCACTTGTCAGTTTCAGACAAGGCCCAGAAAACAACATTTTTGCCTCATTGATGGCCCAATAGCAAAATGAATTGTAATTAGAAGTTTTTACTTCTGTACAAGCCTTCCTAACTATATAATAAAGCATAGGGGGAAAAATTCTATTTTTTTTTTTTTTTTTTTTTTTTTTTGGTACGCGGGCCTCTCACTGCTGTGGCCTCTCCCGTTGTGGAGCACAGGCTCCGGACGCGCAGGCTCAGCGGCCATGGCTCACGGTCCCAGCCGCTCCACGGCATGTGGGATCTTCCCAGACCGGGGCACGAACCCATGTCCCCTGCATTGGCAGGCGGACTCCCAACCACTGCGCCACCAGGGAAGCCCGAAAAATTCTATTTTTGCCATTATGCTGCTTGTGTAAATTTAAGAAACATTATCAGTGAAAAGCTTTTGTCTCTTGTTAAATGTAGGGAACCTTTTCCATAGCTAATGCTAGTAATTCATAGAGAACAAAATAAACAATATAAGTAAAAAGCAATTGAGTTTACTTTTTTCAGAGAGAAAAATATAAAGAGTTTGAGGGGGCTCCCCTGGTGGTGCAGTGGTTAGGAGTCCCCCTGTCAGTGCAGGGGACGTGGGTTCGAGCCCTGGTCCAGGCGGATCCCACATGCCACAGAGCATCTAAGCCCATGTGCCACAACTACTGAGCCTGAGCTCTAGAGCCCGTGAGCCACATCTACTGAGCCCCTGTGCTACAACTACTGAAGCCCACGTGCCTAGAGCCCCTGCTCTGCAACAGGAGAAACCACTGCAGTGAGAAGCCCGTACACCACAATTAAGAGTAGCCCCCGCTCACTGCAACTAGAGAAAGCCCACACAGCAAAGAAGACCCAACACAGCCAAAAAAAAAAAGACCCAACACAGCCAAAAAAGACCCAACACAGCCAAAAAATAAATAAATAAATTTTAAAAAAAATAGGGGAAAGAATAAAGTGATGGAGGTAGCGGGGTAAGTTCTTTTGAAAGAAATGACATCTGAGCAGAGCCATATGGATATCTGGGGGAAGTGCAAAGGCCCTGAGACAGAAGTGTGCTTGGCATTTTAGAGGAACAACAAGATGGCCAGGGTGGCTAGACAGAGTGAGGGGAAGTGGGAAATGAGGTGGGGAGGTTGCCAAGGGAAGATCTGGTAGGCCAGACTTCCTGGGCCACGGATTTTTTTCTAAGAGGGATGGAAGACATTGATCTGATTTACATTTTGAAAGGATTACTTTGGCAACCCCCTAACAGCCTACCTGAAAAATTGACTATAAGGAAGTAAGAGCAGAAATTGGGAAACCACTTAACTTTTTTAGTTTTTCTTTTTCTTAAAGTATATTTTATTTTATTATTTATTTTTGGCCACGCCATGGGGCATGTGGGATCTTAGTTCCCCGACCAAGGATCAAATCCATGCCCCTCACATTGAGAGCATGGAGTCTTAACCACTGGACCTCCAGGGAAGTCCCTGGGAAATCATTTAATTCGCAGGTGTCTGTGTGAGAGCTAATGGCAGTTTGGACAGGGATAATAACAAGGAAGGTAATAAGAAGCTATGAGAACATAATTTGAAGGAATAGTCTACTCGATTTGCCACAGATTGATGTGGGGTATAAGAAAAAAAAGAAACAAAATTGGTGGGGGAAATCAAAAGTTTGATTTTGAACATGTTACATTTGAGATGCCTCTTGGATGTCCAAGTAGAGAGGTTGAATAAGCAGTGGGAGGGTTAAGTTCATGGGAGAGGTATGGACCAGTGGTATAACTTAGAAGTCATCAGTATGTAGATGAAGTTAAGACTGGGGAATTGAAAAAATAAAATCACTTAGTATGGACAGAAGAGAGAAAGGTATGAGACTGCATACTGGGACTTTTCTCCAACCGTAAAATCTTACGCTTTGCTTTTTTAAAAATAAATTTATTTATTTAATTTTTGCCTACATTGGGTCTTCGTTGCTGCATGTGGGCTTTCTCTAGTTGTGATGAGCGGGGGCTACTCTTAATTGTGGTGTACGGGCTTCTCACTGCGGTGGTTTCTCTTGTTGCAGACAATGGGCTCTAGGCACGCAGGCTTCAGTAGTTGTGGCACATGGGCTCAGTAGTTGTGGCCCACGGGCTCTAGAGCTCAGGCTCAGTAGTTGTGGCTCACTGGCTTAGTTGCTCCACAGCATGTGGGATCTTCCCGGACCAGGGCTTGAACCCGTGTCCCCTGCATTGACAGGCGGATTCTTAACCACTGTGCCACCAGGGAAGCCCCCAGAGTCTAATATATTCTGAGAGGTTTTTTGGTTTTGTTTTTAGCATGAAACAGTGTTTTATTGTATAGGTTAAAAGCATTTGTAAGATTTGATAAATCTTTACTGAGTAGTTTATAAGTCAAGGTGCTCCAGAGAAAGAGAACCAGTAGTATTTGCATGTGTGTGTGTGTGTATGTATGTACAGATAGGTAGGTAGGTACATAAGAGTCGGAGAGAGAGGGAGATTGAGATTGAAGGAACTGGGGCTGCTAAATCTGAATTTGCAGAGCTGGTCAGCAGGCTAGAAATTCTGACAGGAGTTGATGTTGAAGTCTTGAGTCTGGAGGCAGAATTCTTTCCTCTTCGGGGCTACTCAGTCTTTTTTCTTAAGGCTTTAAACTGATTCGATGAGGCCCACCCATATTATGGAGGGTAATTTGCTTTACTCAGTCTACTGGTTTAAACATTAATTTCATCTTAAAAAAGAAAACTTCACACCATATCTAGACTGGTGTTTGAGCTAGCACCTGGACACTATAGCCTGGCCACGCTGATATATAAAACTGACCAGCATAAGTACCCATTAGGCACTAAGCTTTGCTCTGGACAGTGGGGACACAGCAGTGAACTAAAGAGAGGAGGTCCCTGAGCCCCGTGAAGCTTGTGTTCTTGTAAAAGTCTGAATGTCATTTCCAGGGTGAGTTGGGGGTGGGAGGGGCAGGCAGAGGAGGAGCTGGGGAGGTTGGGGTCTGGGAAGCCAGAGAAGAGACACGTGACAGCATGAAGGTATGAGGTGATGATGTTAAGACTGGAGTGACAGCGGTGTGCCTGCAGTGGTAGGCGCTAATTGGAGGCAGAATGAATAGTAATTAGTACTTGGGGATGGACACCAACTCTTCATTTTGCAGAGAAGAAAACTCAGGTCTGGAGAGGTGATATGACAAGTTAAAGATACTGTGACATATGGTGACATTCTTTTCTTTTTCTATAAATGTATTTATTCATGACTGCGTTGGGTCTTCACTGCAGTGCGTGGGCTTCTCATTGCGGTGGCTTCTCTTGATGTGAAGCACGGGCTCTAGGCGCGTGGGCTTCAGTAGTTGTGGCACGCAGGCTCAGTAGTTGTGGCTCGCGGGCTGTCGAGCACAGGCTTAGTAGTTGTGGCACACGGGCTTAGTTGCTCCGTGCATGTGGGATCTTCCCGGACCAGGGCTCGAACCTGTGTCCCCTGCATTGGCAGGTGGATTGTTAACCACTGTGCCACCAGGGAAGCCCTGCTTTTATATTTTAAATGAACATTCCTTTGGTAACAAATGGCTCATATTTTAGTATTAGTTCAGTTGGTATTTACTGAGAATTATCTTGTGCAAAGCATTATGCTAGCCACCTTCAGCTGTTCACATGTGAAAAAAATTTCTGTCCTCCAGAAAGGGAAGAGAGGAGATCAGAGGTGAGGAGGAAGACTTACTTTCATTGAGTATATACACGTGTGTCAGACACTTGTCCATGGTAGTTCATTTAATCCATATAATAATTATATGAGGTGGGAATTATTGCCCCCACAAGGAAAGTAACGTTCAGTGACATGCCCCAAGTTGCAAATTACTTAATTGGTAACATGCCAGGACTTGATCAACATTGATCCAACGCTGAGCCTGTTAACACTGTCCGGTTTGTGAAACTCCTAGTCTAGCTAAAAGTTCAGACGCGTGTAAAAGGCTGTAGGCTGAAACAATCACACCAACTGGAATTTAGACCATTTGCTGAGAGAATATAGGGACAGTCAAATCACTTTAATATTTGGGAACTGGTTTAACTGTGCTCATATGGGAACCTGAATGTTAATAGTTTCCTTTTTTTGTCGGAAGGAAGACTTTCTGTGGGAGAAAGGGGAATGTGCATACACACATATACACACACAGCTCATCCATTTGTAATGTTTAAATTAAGCGAAAGAATTTTAATTTCACTAGTGATTGACTTTGCCAAAGACTTTCTAAAATTAAATGTAAAGTATTCTATGATAAAATGGAGACTCAATTTATTTTTATGTTGGTAAAGAAATTGAAATGCTCTTCCATCTAGCTAATGGTAACATGTCACAATACGTTGTTGCTTTTTAATTCACCTGCCTAAGAGCAAGTGGCAGTGGAAAGACTCTTCCTGATTCTAAATAGGGGTTAGTGTTTTTATTCAACAGTTGTGTATTCAAGTAGCTCACACTCTTTCTAGGCCAGGTTGAAACCGGAGCACATGAGAGCAAACCGTGTTCAGCTCCTCGCACTGCCACTGGGTTCAGCTCCCTCCCACCATGTGACCTGCAGTGGTAGCCTCTGAGTCATGGCCTCAGCTCTAAGATCACCCTGCATTTCGCTTGCATAATGAAATATATGGTAGCAAGTGCACTAGAGTAGCCAGCTCTGAGCTGGCGGTGACAGCTACCAGCTGTTGTAAGCTCTCTAAAACTATTTATTGTAAAGGTGCCCTGCATCAGGAAAAAATGAGAAGAAATTACCCCAGGGAAGCTAGGTTTCCCTGTGAATATCCACCCATAAATGCAGTGCAAGAACAACTTCCTAGCTGAATTTCTTTTATACCTGGTTTCTTAACATTAAGACTAATTCCTAGGGTGGGATTCCCTTTGTAAGAAAAATACTTCAGTGCCGTGGCAGGACAAGAGCAGAAAGATACCTCAAGGAATAGCAGTGCCCAAATAGGAATCCTTCTTGGCAGTCATGCCATCAGAGAAGATACCTTTCAATACCAAACATATATAAATTCAAATGATGATTCCTTTTGGAGAGAAGTAGATGCTAGCCAAGTTGCTGGTGATAATTTTGATAGTTAATCTGGGGTCTCAGCCTTCAACACCCTGAGGTTCCTACATAACTTTGGCATCTTCTTGCCTGTTTATATTCAGGAAATCTTAGATAATGATTACGAGGGTGAAAAATATATTCATACTTTCAAAAATAATTGTTTCTAATTTAAGAAATAAGAACAAAATCATTTATCACAATTACTGTAAGTGGTTTAAACATTTCTAAAAGAAAAAAAAAAGGATACTCATTGGAGTTTCCTGGCAGTCCAGTGGTTAGGACTCAGTGCTTTCACTGCAGTGGTCATGGGTTCAGTCCCTGGTCAGGGAAGTAAGATCCTGCAAGCGGTGAGGCTTGGCCAAAAAAAAAAAAGAGTCTCGCGTTGGATTTTTTTTTTTTTTTGCGGTACGCGGGCCTCTCACTGTTGTAGCCTCTCCCGTTGCGGAGCACAGGCTCCGGACATGCAGGTTCAGCGGCTATGGCTCACAGGCCCAGCCGCTCCGCGGCATGTGGGATCTTCGCAGACCCAGGCACGAACCTGTGTCCCCTGCATCGGCAGGCAGACTCTCAACCACTGTGCCACCAGGGAAGCCCTCACATTGGATTTTTAAAATCTACTTGTAATTGTTGAATCTGAGTTCATTGTGTTATTTTGTCTTTACCTGTGTTTGAAATATTCCATAATAAAATGTTTTAAATGCTATTTGTATCCATACCTATGTAAAGAGTAAAAAATTATATATACGTTTATATATATTTTTTGGTAAAAAAAGTGTGTGTTTATATATATATGTATATACATATATGTATCCAAACAAAAATACATGTTGATTTTACGAGCTACTCTTAAAACAAAATTACAGAGAAGGATTATATAGGGGCAGTGTGCTTGGCACAATGTTAAATGAAAACTCTAGGATATAAAAATGCATGTAGTAAATATGTACTCACACATGTACAGTACACAAATACACAAATACACAAAAATGTTAACAATGGGAGATTGTCATTTTATTTATTTTACAGATGTTTTCTAATAAATGCGTTATTTTTATAATCAGAAAAATATTTTTGAAATGACCATGTTTGTGTGATTAAAAGAATAAATAAAAGATAGTTTACTTAATTTGTAATTGATATATTTATAGGGGCAATAACCATGGCTCTGCTAGAAAACCTTGTGGCAGGAAATATATACATTGTCAAGATATCTGCATCCAATGAGGTAGGAGAAGGACCCTTTTCAAATTCTGTGGAGCTGGCCGTACTTCCAAAGGAAACTCCTGAATCAAATCAGAGGCCCAAGCGTTTAGATTCTGCTGATGTCAAAGGTTTGTATACTGCCATAATCATTGATTTTCCTTAAGAAACGAAAACACACATTTTTTTTCCAGCTCCCCTCTGCTTTATTTCTGCTCCTCCGTGACCATATCCCTAAACCCATACTCGGCTCCTTGAATTCTTGCTGGCGAGGTTCTGATGTTGTGGAGCTGCATGGCTCTCCCTGCACTCCTAGAAGGAGAAAACACTTCCCTCAGAACTAACCACGGTTTTCAGACCACTGTGTCCCAGTTACTTCTCCTCCCAGCTGTGCATCCACCAAGACAGATGAGCCACACCACCCCTGAGCTGATGGGAGCAGGCGTCTGGGGGTTTGTGGAAATAAATGGCAGTGATGGTTGTGGTGTTCAAGCTAAGAAGAGCATGGTTTTCATTAAGAGTTTTCCCCTTCCCCCAAAAAAAAAAAAAAAAAAAAAAAAAAAAAAGAGTTTTCCCCACCGAAACAACAAACAAAAACAAAAACCCCATCCTCTCCAGAGTGAAAGTTATTTCTCTCCAGAAAGCAATTGGAAAAAATACCTTTAAAGAGCCATTCTCACTCCACTCAGGGTATCTTCCTATTGTTCTGAAGGACGCCGGGGCCCCCTGTGACCCAGAACTAGACACCTCCTTTTTCCCCTCTCTGGGGGAGGGGGCCTGGATGGCGATGCAGGGTGTGGCAGGGGCAGCTTCAGATTGAGGAGATGCCAGCTAAATTCAGGGCGGGATTAAAGGCTCTTAGTTCCTCAGAGGATAGTCATTCAGTATTGTGTGCACTTTGGGGATGGACACTGGGAAGGAGAGAGAGAAACAAAGAGAAGGGCAGGGAAGTCAGATTTAAGCACAGGAAGGAGGTAATCACGGTAGCTGCCATATCATCAGGGGAAGCAGAGAGCAAGGCTCATATTCGCTTCTCAGATACCTTGCTAGTCAAAGTGCCTAGAGACCAGCAGCGTAAATGGCACCTGGGAGCTTGTCAGACATGCAGAATTGTGCGTGGACTCTACCCCAGACCTCGTGAATCAGCATCTATCTGCATTTTAACATATCCCCTAGTGACTCTTATGCACATTAAAGTTTGAGGAGCACTGCTGTGTAAATGAAAATGCATAAATGGAAAACTAGTCTTCAGTATACAGATCTGCTTTTAAGGTAATATGACATGAAAGCTACCCTTTGGCCTATCAGTGAACATCTGTGCCTTGTGCCTTTTAGCGTTATAAGTTATGAACTGATGTTCATGTTTGATATAATAATACCTAGAACTCATATTTAGAATCTTCAATATGAGAAGATAAGCCAATTTTAAGGTCACTGATAAAAGAGTATTATGTCTTTTTTGCTTAGACACAGATACTGTCAAAAGTTTTCCTATGAGAGGAAGACAGATTATTGAAAAGCTAATATCTGAGAATTATGATAAATGGAATCATTTACTTTTCTGATTGACTCTGAGTACATGTGTTTCCCCTTCCAGTTTATTCAGGCTATTACCATCTGGACCAAAAATCAATGACCGGCATTGCTGTAGGTGTTGGCATAGCCTTGACCTGCATCCTCATCTGTGTTCTCATCTTGATATACCGAAGTAAAGCCAGGTGTGTTTCCATTGCTAGAGATGTTGATGTGGTTAAAAAACATTTAAATTACAGTAACCACAGAAACAAGTTGAAATCAAGTGCCTTTTAGAGTAACTGGGATTTTCCACTTTAAAATGAATGTATTATTACTTGGGTTCTTACAGCTATAGAGATGTGCTCACTTTGGAAGATTATTCTCTCACCATTTGAAAAAAATTACTGTACCAACAAAATACTCTTCAATGAGGACCTAGTTTTCCCATTTCTTTGGTATTTTGAGAAACACAAAGTATATCCTTTGGATTTTTTTAAAAAATGACCCACTTAATATGATGTATCTGCTGATTGAGGGATTCCTTACTTCCTGGAATATTTTCATATTTAAGTAGCCTGAAATGTCTGAGTCACTTGAGAGCTCTACGCTCACCACCACAGGTCATATGTTTGGGATTCTCCAGACATGGATTAAAACAAATGTAATAACTGGGGATTAGTTCTCTATAAACTCTTGTCAGGCAATTTTATCAGTGCTTTTGACTTCAGCTAAATTCTCAGCATTCAGTGACCCTCTCTGTTTCTAACCTTTTATATTTTGGCTTTTGCTTTCATTTATTAAGGTTCTTTATTTAAAAAAATCAAAGTCAAATACATATCATTTTTAGGTAATCTCCATCACTAGACTCTCTCCATTATCATAGGTTTTTCAGAGTTTATTCTGTATGTTTTTGGTACTTGGGCATAGAAACACACTCAGAAAACATGTTAAAGAATTTTAAAGTTTTTTTTTTTTAGAATTTTGAAGTTTTTTGTATATGGAACTGGCTTAATTTTACTGTCCAAGTTTCTCACTTCAAGAATTTTTTAATGAAATCTTTATGTACATTGTTTTAGTGATGCCTAAATCTTGCATAAGTGCTACTGTAAATTTGTCATCATTAATTGTTATGTTAGTGTGACAATCTGCAGACCTGAAGGAGAGCATGTAAATTTTTCAAACTACAGTTTCTGCATATATTATAAATAAGCGACAATAATAGTACTTTATAAATATTAAAGTTTTTACTAAGTGTAAAGAGTAATTTTATATAAACAGACATTGGGACAAAAAAAACAAGCCTTCTCACATCATAAACGTTTGCAGCAGTGAGTTGGAGTTATAATCTAATAGTTTCTAAAGATAGTTGAGAAACAAGCATTAAGGAACTCCATTGTTTGCAAAGTTGTGAACTTCCCAGATTTCACCAAATTTGGTACATTTACTTCTCTCTTCTTGTGGACTTAGAAAATTTCCTTTTCTTGCAATATTTCAGGAAATCAACTGCCTCCAAGACAGCACAGAATGGAACTCAACAATTATCTCATACCAGTGCCTCCCTAGCCAATGGAAATGAAGTAGGAAAGAACCTGGAAGGAGCTCTAGAAAATGAAGAGTCCTTAATGCCAATGATCATGCCGAACAGCTTCATCGATGCCAAGGTACTCTGAGCTGAGCGACTGTTGTGCTACATAATCCTTCCTACCATTCATCTTATCTTTATGCATAAAATCTTTTTACCAAAAAATTGTATGTTGAGTGTATTGTGTCCATACTTCACATAATGAAATGTGAAACCGTTTCACCCAGATCCTTCCTTGCATACAATATTTGGGGAGAAGATACGGATAGATAAAAGAATAAAAGATGATGATAAATAAAATATGAGAAAGTAGCATAAATTCAATTAGTTTGGATTATGTGGAGCTGAGATGTCTTAAATAAGGACATCAAGGTCATCAGTCCATATTTACTACAATTTGGATTGTTGTGTATATACTGGATGGAAAATTTTTTATTAATCCATTCTCAACTTAGTTTATTTGATTTTAGAACTAAATGGAGCATCAGAACATTCCAGGTGTGAATGAAAATTTTTTAAATACAGAGTATATAAATAGATGTCTCAAGATCCTACCCTGTACGGCCTTAGGAAGTTGGATATAGTAAAGAGATGTCATTGGAGGATAATACTTCATGTCCTTTCCACTATGTGTAATAATAGTACAGCGATAAGCATTATGAACACCAACTGAAAATTATTTTTAGTCACATTGCAGCATTAGGTACCGTGCATTATTATAATAGCCCTCATAACAAATGTGCTGTAAATTAAGTATCTGCAAACTATAGCCCAGCCCAGGCCAGCCTGCAGTCTGTTTTTGTATGGTCATCTCTGAGCTAAGTATGTTTTTCACATTTTTAAAGGGTAGTTTGGGGGGAACAAAAAAGGAGGAAGAGGAGAAAATGCAGCAGAGGGCATGTGTGGTCTGCAAAGCCTAAGACATTTACTATCTGCCCCTTTACAGGAAAAGTTCGCCAAATCCTGCTATAAATTCTTCTTCCCCAACCTTTCCCTAAAATTCAGAATACCAAAAATATTAAAAAATTTCAGGCAATTTTGATGTTAAATTTTATATAATTATATTTAGCAGATGCAATTTACGTGTATCTAGCACAGTGCTATATACTATATATATTATGGGTAAATAATAGTAAATTGATTTTTGCTACTCCTGTTGTCTTTTTGTTTGCAACTTAATTTAGCTTTTATTTTCTGATACAAATGTAAGCCATTTAATTTATTTCAAATTAATCTAGAACATTAGGACCTAAAACTTTTAAATAAGCACAGAAAGTACCAAAATACACTGTCATTCTGTTATTACTAACTTGGAACTAGACATGAGAAAGGATTGAAGAGAAGTGAAGTGGGGAGGAAGGCATGGGAAGAGAGAGGGAGAATCTAAAATGAAAGCACACAGAGCAGAGTGGGGGCCTGAATTGAAGCAGGGAAGCCAGTTTGGAGGCCAGGTCTCTGAATTCCCTTGGATTAGCCTAAGAGCTGATCCCCCGTCTATTGCCATTTTGTTGAGCATATGTGGGCCCATTTTTCTCTTCCTAAATCCTTTTTAAATTTTTCAACCATGTGGAAAGGTTGAAAAAATTTAATAAATGCACAAATAATTGTCAGTATCTTTTCATACTTTTGTATCTCTCTCTATATATTTTTGTTTCCTCTGTCATTTGAAAATAAGTTTTGGAATCCTTACACTTCACCCCAAATACTTCAGCATATATA
This sequence comes from Neophocaena asiaeorientalis asiaeorientalis, assembly GCF_003031525.2. Lineage (NCBI taxonomy): Eukaryota > Metazoa > Chordata > Mammalia > Artiodactyla > Phocoenidae > Neophocaena > Neophocaena asiaeorientalis. The sequence continues at coordinate 587,306 of NW_020175439.1, read as the reverse complement.
TCTCTCTTAGGAATAAACCTATTATATCTTTTTGATCACAAACAAGTACCCTGTATTTGTTGTGTGCTGCTAGTGTAAAAGAAGAAATAATAATGTCTGTGATCATTTTTTTCTTTTAACATTTAAAAATTTTGTGTAGTACTTGTAATAAACTGAAATCTATAATATGTGCATTTTCCCCTTTTATATCTCCAGGGAGGAACTGACCTGATAATTAATAGCTATGGTCCTATAATTAAAAACAACACTAAGAAAAAATGGCTTTTTTTCCAAGATTCTAAGAAGATAAAAGCTGAGCAGGTAACTCACCCATTAAATGGAAAAAATCTTTTGCTACCCCTGGTATATGAGATGGTAATTTTAAAAAGAGGAAAATGTAAGTGAGTTTTTTTTTAACTTCTTTGTTCTTTCTAGCCATGATTGTATTAATTTGGGGCATGACTCTATGGAAAGCCATGGGGATTGATGACCGAAGTGACAATTGGAATAGTAATCAGAGCTGTGGTTTTCAGTGGGAGTTGAGGGGCAGTGGAGAAAGGGATGGGGCAGGAGCCTTCCTCACAATCACTGAAGAAGCCTTTTGACATTTCCCTTGCCCCAGTAATTCTGATGTGTTCCCACTCCTCGGAGAACCATTGACCTAGACGGTTCCTTCATGATGATCTTTTACCCATGTACTCGATCAGTTTGCTAGCTCAGCACACACACAATATGCAAAACCAGATTTGTTATTTTTTAAGAGCACTCTGTTATCACTGATGGTGTTTTATGTATTTTTACCCAGCCTCAAAGAAGATTTACTCAAGCGGTCTGCTTTTACCAGCCAGGCACTACCGTATTAATCAGTGACGAGGACTCCCCCAGCTCCGCAGGTCGTACAGCCAGCTTCCCAAGACCCCTTGGTGTTGCAACTGATACTGAGCATTCAGCGAATAGTGAAGGCAGCCACGAAACTGGGGATTCTGGAAGGTTCTCCCATGAGTCCAATGATGAAATACACCTGTCCTCAGTTATAAGTACCACACCCCTGACCCCCAGTTCCTTCCCTGCCACTGATTCGAGTGGGGATCCCTCGATGAGAAAGTGTGAAGAACATGCAGTGCCATCAGATGCTGAGCAGATTTCCTCTTCAGTTCCTCAGCCATCATCTGCCATGCTCTGCTTTGATAGAAAGGAGTTTCCAATCTAGATAGCCACGTCCAGGTATTCTCACCTTTAAGTCTTTTCGAAGGACAGTGAACAGGGAGCCAAAGCCTTTTGTGAAAATCATGATATCTTATTGGGTATTTCACCTTTTTTGAATGTGTTTTTTTTTTATCTTTAAGCTCACGTATTTTGAATGTTTCAGTGTCAGCAATGTGAAAAGACAGTCAAGATATTTGACTGGATTATGAAATATATCACTGGAGCAAAGGGAAGACTTTTGAAAGCCCCTTTGCTGACTATCTACCTCAGTTTGCCACATGGCAAACTCAGAAGACAACTTTGTTACCTCATTTGTTGTGATAGTTTCTCAGCTACATAACCGATGATACTTCCTAGTAGCGTTTTGTTTTCATTGCTGTATGTGTAATGTGTGTGATCAAAGGAGTCATATAGGTAGATGAGTAAGAATGTTTATCTGAAGCTCTGATTTAAGAAACAACAGCAACAAACTATGACCTCTGTATGGTTTGGATAATTTAACACCTCCAACTGTGAGGACTGAAACTGCAGAGAAAAGTGGGACTGTTGACTTTACTGAATGACCAAAACAAAAAAAGCATATCTCTTTTGAGAATAGAACTGTTCAGTAGCATACAGGGACTCCTATTGCTTCTAGAGCCTTTATGTTGTGGGCATTAGAGTCTTGAGTGCTTTATCTGCTGTATCCCAAACCTCAGCCTGCCTAGAAGCCGTGCCTTTTCTACCTGCTCCTTTGCCTGACAGTTGGCCAAAGGCTGCACTGTCTAGTTTGCAAAGCATCCTCAACCTTTCCAGAATTAGTTGCAAAACTCCTTGCAGGAAATAGACTTCCAAAGAGAACAGGTTAGGGTTGGTGTTTTGTGTTGTTTTTTTTATCCCAGCTTGGTTTAAAGGGGTAAGAGGTTTCATTAAATATTAATAATGAAGATAAATGCAGCAGTAGACAGTAAAATGAACTTGAGGTTATCATGGTAACAGTGCCTTCCATTATATATTATGAAGTTCTTTGCCTTATACCTTTTTAATATTCATGAAGTTGTTCAGGATAAGAGTACAGAAAGTTGCCTTAAGAGTTTCTTGGATTTTATCAGTAACTCTTTTGATGTATAGTATTTTATCAAAGCATTTTGGTTTGTTTTTATGCAGGTTTTGTTTAGGGATAAGTATTCAGATCTCTACCAACTTGGTTGTATTTTCTTGAATTCTTAAGAGAATTTGGTACTCTGTTTAATCTTCCTTCAGTGTCAATGCTGTGAATGAGGAATGCTAACTCCAGGAGTGAGTTAATCCTCTTGCTGGTTTGAAATCAGTAAACTGTTTACTTAGCCACGTAGAATAGGCCTTCTTTCAGTAATGAGACAGTTACCTGTTAGGTGCCCAGCAGTGAGAGACAATAAAGAATTAAATACATGGTGTAGAGAAGGGACCCCCTTTTCCTTTTAAAAGTATTTCTTCAAATTATCTGGAAATGACTTTTGAGCCAGTTTTTAAAAGGAATCTTAATGGGTATCCCCCTTGAAACCTTTTATTTGTGGAAGTGGGGGGTCATGTTAAATGGTGTTCTAAAGTCAAAAATATGTTACTGGACGACAGTCCCACCTCTGTCATCTTCTATCCCAGTGTCTGATGACACAACATTTTTTGGTTGTTTTTTAATCTGTAGTTTTGTGCCAAATTGGATGTGTTCAGAAGTAGACCAACATTAATTGCTAGCATGCACTTCTGAACTAAATTCACAGTCCCCCATTTAGTTATCTAAGTATGGGCTTGATGGCAAAACAAAAAAGCAGAGCTTTAGGTGAACAATCTGAGGCCAGGAAAAATGCTGCTCCTGCCTTTATAGCTCCTGTTTATACTACCTCCTTTTAAACTTATTCTAGTGTTATTTTTTTTTTTCCTGTACTCAGGGAACGTTTTGTTACTTTCGAGCTGCCTCATGGAAGCATGGGCAAATTGACAGGGTATGGCGTTTTGGGGTTCATAAGTAGAATTATGTGAGGCCAACTTTTATCAATATCTAAAACTAAGGACTACAGTGAGTTCATTTTATGTTTTTAAACTTTCGTTACAAGGTGAACAGAATCTAAAGTTGAAACATCATCCATCATGTCTAGGACTCTATTAATTTGAATCATTTTAAAAGCCTAAAATGATGATCTGAAGTCCTTTAGGAAAGTATTTTGTTTGTTTTGTTTTTGATGAATAGGCCCATAGTTATTGTAGGTCTTTAGGCTATAACTGTTTGCTAATTATTTACCAGTACATTTTTCACTCTTTCACCTTTTCATTTTGTTCTTATATAAAATTTTTTCATAATAATCCTATTACCAAAGAATTTTCAGTAGAAAGTGAAAATTTGACTATGATTTCCCCCCAAATTTAATTAACTAGAAACATCTATAGGTATGACGCTTATACAAGTAGTTACTAACCCAGAATAATAGGGTTTATCTTGATTGTTGTAGTTAATTAGACTAGTAATTTTAACTACCTTATTGTTACCAGAGCATTTAAAATAATTTCTTTACCAGCAGATAGTTCCAAAGAATTTCAAGTGTAATTTTTTTTTCTTCAGCAAGTAAATCTTCAGCTCTACAGTATTAAAGTATTTTGAAATTGTTGAAACTACTTGTTGTAGAGAAAAAAAAGTCTTTTCACCAAAGATAAATATTTTGGTCTCATTGAATAAGATATTTAGTGAACACCAAAGACTTCTTTTTACTTGGCCAAAGCTAGCTTCTTTGAAGTCTTAAGTATGAAATTGTAACTAAAATGTGAAGGTTGTCTTTCATCTCTCATAGTGGTGTTACTTCATGGTATTTTCACTCTGAAGGGGCTAATATGCAAATAGTAACTATTTTCTTTTCCAAAGACTTATTTGCTGTAAGTACTAATACATGCATGTCATTTTTATGCCAAATATTACAAGATACTGCTCATCAGTATTTTCATACCAAAGATCATGCAAATATATAGATTAGCCTGTAAGTAAGTAAAGATGAGCAGATTTGAAATAAATTTATTTAGAGGCTGATAGGGAATCTAGCTTTAGTAGCAAAAGATATCAAAGGGCTAAGTTTACATAATTAAAAGCAATACAATTATATTGGTATTTATCAGTGTTTTAATTCACATACTTTTTATCAATGAATTTTTCAAAAACCAAAGATATTTAAGGTTATGTCCACATATAGGCAGATTTAGTTGTACATTAAACCATTGTTTCTTGTTTTTATGTCAACCAAACTTGTCTCTCCAGAACCCTGTCTGTTTACAAATAGCATACATAGGGACTTCCCATTAAATCTGCTGATTCAGCCACAGGATGTTTTTGCCAAATGATGTGATACTTTCCTAAGCACCTTGAGTGTGAGATGTCAACAGAAATATCAGCAGGCTTTTCCACTGCAGAGCATTATGGCAACCCCTGAATCAGTCTGTGCTGTCTTCCTCCTGCTTAAAGCATTATGTGGTTAACTCTGAAGGCTTGAGGCAGTCCCTTAATAATAGGGATGTTCTCATCTCTGGGGAGCAATGGGATATAACAGGGAGAAGAATCATATCACTGTTTTAAGTGGCTGTTCTTTGCTCTTTAAAGTTGTCCATAAATTGAAATATTTTAATTGCATCAAGGGAACAAAAATCTTTTTCACGAAATCTGGAGTTTTATATTTTGATTAGCCTAAAAGTAAGGACACAGCTTTATCCACTAAGTGGCTTTAAAAAAATCAGTTTTGGCACCCCAGGGAAATTAGATCCTCAGTGAAATGCTTTTTATTTGCTTTTGCTTCAAACAAGCGCAGTGCCAATGCTGGGAACAATGACAGTGATTTGCATTGGTGTGTCTTGGCTTCATTAAGGACATATGCCAGAAACTTGCTCATGTTGACAACTCAGGGTCATGGTTCAAGTCGATGAAGGCACCTTTGGAAACAATTGAGTGTCACAAAAAAAGATGATTTGAAAGGTTTTTTTTTTTAAACGCTAGAATATCCAGATGTGGTTCCATCTCAGCAGTGGCTGTAGTGATTCACACATACTCTTCTATTTCATTGAATATAAATGTTTAATACTGAATGTAAAAAAAGAAAAAAAGTGCCAATACATCGAAAGAGGCATGATTTAAGACTAAACATGTATGTTGTAGACTTTGTTCCTGACAATTTGGCACATGGGTCTCTGATAAAATTGCTTTGGTTTAATAGTCATAATTTCTGTGGGCTGTGAGCACAGAGCACAGGGTTCTGGAGATCACCATACACAACCAGTTGTCTAATTGTGAATTTTATTGATGTTTAGAAGAACACATACCTAGAATTCTGTGTGAAGTTGATTTATGCTCAGGACATAAGATCACAGGCTAATGCAATGTGTATGTTTGCAGGCTTTAATCTCCTCAGGCGGTTTCCCTTGGTAAGCCTTTGAAGGTGTTTAAGATTAACATGACAGCCTTGCATTTTTACCAGGCAGATACTGTATTATTTTCTTATTGCTGCTGAAATGAGTTACCACGAAGTTGGCCTTGAAGCAACACAAGTTTATTATCTTACAGTTCTGTAGGTCAGAAGTCTGACACAGGTCTCAATGGGATAAAATCAAGGTTTGTTTCCTTGTCTTTTCTGGATTTCAGAAACTGTAGACCCCACCCCCTATTCTCTCTGACCCCACTTCCATTATCATATCTCTTTTTCTGACCCCAACGGGGAAACATTCTCCAGTGTTAAGGACTCACGTGATTAGTTGGGGCCCATCTGGATGATCCAGGGTACTCTCCCCATCTGAAAATTCTTAACTTAATCACCTCTGCAAAGTCTCTTTTGCCCTGTATGGTAACATATTCAGAGTCCAGGGATTTGGGCGTGGACTTCTGTAGGTGGCCGTTCTCTTACGTACAACAGACATATTATTTCTGTAGAATTCTGATCTCCATAAAATGTCTATAGCATTACAGAGATTGGAAGTGTGAAGCCATGTGCCCTTTAGTGATCTTCAGAATGTCAAGTATGAAAACCTTGGCTTATCGCCTATTGAATGTTTACGTTAAACTTTCTCTCTAAATCACTTGCAAAAACAGTTCGGCTTTAAACTTTTTGCATATGTGCTTTGTAAGTTAACATCTCAGCTCTATGTGTTTAACAGAAAGTTTCCTAATATTTGGCTCTAACTTTATGGAATTTCATCAGATATTTTTGAAAACTGTTCATATTATAGTTGAGCTTTCTCCTTTTCTCTTAAGTGATTACGTCGGTGGGGTAGGGTTGGGGGAAAGACCTCAAACGTAGGAACTCAGATTAGATGAGCAGGACCATGCTCAAGTTCATTCTTCATTTTCTTTTAAAAGCATTTTGCAACATTTACCCTTTCTGACTTTTAAATTGGGTTTATTTCTTCAGCTTCACCAGCCACTGTTTGGTTTTCAGTTTGATAGCCTCTTGATTTTCCATCAGCCTTAGCAAGAACCTCCACTTATACTTAGCAGCATGTAAAACTCCTAGGAAATTTTGTCTTTGTTTTCTTTGATTTCAATTGTCCCTTTTCCTAGAAAGCTTTAGATCCCACAGCTCTAGTTTGTTCTGATTCCTGGATCATGTCAAGTCAAGCCTTCTTTCAGATTTGAAGGATAATTTATAATTATACCCTAAGTTTCAGCATTTCTTCAATGAATGAAACAAAGCTATCTCCATCATGGGGTGGAGACCGTGATGATATTCTGAGTAAGGTTAAGAGTGCTGGTCATTTTTCAGCCACTTCTGACTCTACTCCTTAGGAAGGGATAAGGCCATTTACTGAGCGTATGCGATGTGCCAAGCACATCTTCATCCCTGCACACTGCTACATTCTGCAAGGCAAGTATTATTCCCATTTTGGAGATCAGGAAACAGGTTTAAAATGTCTAACTTGCCAAAGATCACAGCTAGTAAGTGGCTTAGCCAAGATACAAACCCAAGTTGGTCCAACTTCAGGGTTTATAGGATTTCTACTATGATACCATCATCTCAGCTAAGACATGATATTTAATTACCTGGGCTCATAGTGCCTTCCACTGTGTCAACACAACCTGTCCGCACAGTCATAGCCAATCAACAGAGAGAAGTCTGTCTGAGTTACGTTCATTTATTCAAGGAGGAATTTAGGAGGCTGGGCTATAACTCACTCTTTGTCATCTCGTAAACTCCCTGCTTTCCTCGTTTTAAACTTTCTATTTCTCTTAGCCGAAACTGTGTCTGAAAGCTGATGCTTGTGCCTAGAGTTGCAGTAAACAAGGTAGGCATGGTTTCTGTAGTCCTTATCTGTTCAAGCATTTCCTTATTAGACTAGGTGTTCAGAATTTAATTTTATCTTTCGTAATTTTTCTGTAGTCCCCATATCTAAATAGAAATTTATTAACTAGAAAAAGCCAGGTGTGTAAGCAGTCATCTTTTCTTGCTAGATCTGAAGAGCATATTTGTTATTTGAATTCAACCTAATTAATTTAGGAGAGAGCAAAGTTGAGGAGAACCATATAGTAGGACAAGTATAAGGTTAGTCTTTGGCACACCTAAATTCTAGTTTTTGACCATTTTGAGAATTGTTTGGTAGGAAAGTTCTTAACCTATTTTTGTTCCTTAACATGAAGTAAGGATACTTTGTTGTGCAGAATGAAGCAGTAGTACTTTGAAAACTTAAAAGTGTAGATAATTATAATCCAAAAGTCATTTCTATAAGGCTGTGAAACATATCTTAACAGATTTTTTTGTTTTACAGGGCAGCCTTTCCAATTACAATTTTGCCTGTGCTAAAATGAGAAATGTTTGCATTTCCTGTATACGCACCAAAAAAAATGAAGAAAGTGGTGGACAAAAGATGTAGACTGGGATTTTAACACTCATCTTTAATGTAGGTAAATCTGTAAGATGAATAGGGGAATTTACAGTGCTTTCGAGAGTACTAAACATGAAATTATCTTACCCTAATTTAAATCTTTCATTTTTTGATATCTTGGCTTTTAAAGATCTCTCTCTTAAGGAGAGAGTCAAATATCCCCAGAGGGGTAGATGGGTAAGACAGAAGTGCATTTTTAGGATTCTTCTTTAACAGATCTACTTTTTCAAGATTATGGAGCATTTCTAAATTTCTTTAAACTATTTGGAATAAATTTTATGGTAACACCTACTGGCACCTAATTCTAGTTTACTCAAGTCAACCTTTAAGGCTTATTGACAGGAAATATACGATTATCATCTTTTTTTAGAGAAAGGAAATACTTTACCTAACTTTCTCTTGAACCAGCCAATATCACTCTTAGTATAATCCATGAGATTCTGAACACCTTTCTTGATTTACTCAGGTTTATATCTTGTAAGTAGTTCATGGTATTTAGACACAGTCCTAACTTACAAATTTCATCTTTAAAAATGTATGTTACAGAAGTTTCTTTTTCTACAGAACTGTCTTTTAAAATAACAAAAATACTTAAAAATTTTACCTAAAACATTTTTCTCCCTATTACCACATTCTTTATTCTGCTCGCCAATGAAAATGATTACCGATGATTAGCAACATGAGCCTGTTACAGAAATTTGCAAAGCCTGAATACACACACATTGCCTTAGCCTATCAGTAGACTGGAGGACATATATTAAGTAAGTTTGTCTGTCTGTTGCTGTTGTTAGACAAAATTTTATGTCTGTGTATGTGCGATTTTTTTTTCTATTTTCTTTGAAGATGTGAATTAAATGAAAGTGTGGGAGCCAGTTATATTGTTTCATATTATGGGTGTTCTGGATCCTTTCACTCTGTATACAATTTTCTTGTAAGGGCAGCATTTGCAGACTAGCTAATGGACTCTAGAGCTGAGCTATTTTAATTTTATACTTGACTCAGGGGATCAGCTCTGTGAACTCCATTGCATGAAGAAAGCAAATGTTTACCTTGATTTTGAATGTACCTTTTTAATGTCTTCTTAAAACATATTTTGCTTAATAATGTGGGTTTGTTTTCCTTTTCTAGCATCATAGTAAGTATTACCTAGTACTTTCCCCCTTCCCAGGATAGTTTATATACTATCCTACAGGTCATGCCAAAAATGAATAAAAGTTTAAATGCCAAAATGTTTATAAAACTGCTGTCTAAATACTGATTGATTGCACAGTTTAAATAAAAGTTTTCCTTAGTTAAAAAAAGAAATAAAAATGTTTTCTTTTACTCTTCACTTTTGGGTGATAGAAAATGAAAACTTTGAGTTTATAGAATGATGGCTTTCATATCCTGGGATGGGATGATCATAGAGTCTACTCCAAGCAGTAGGAATAGAGCCTATTTAACGCATCTAAGAATTGTTTTCATCTGGCATTTACTGAATAGCAACAAGGAAATAACAGTTTTCCCATTCCAGTAGATGATTGCTCACCTCAGGAACTAAATAACCTAAAAGCTATGGGTCATCCAGATAGACACATTTCTAATTCAGGTTAAAATTTTGGATTTTTAATATTATAAAAAATGGTTAAGAAATATTGAAAACACTTCCACTTAAAAAATCTAGAAATAACAGGTAAAATATGCTTTTTAAGATAGCTGAATTCTTATTTTTTAAAAACTCCCAATTTGGGAGAGGAACTGAAAAACAGAACAGGAACTTCTTGAAAAGATATTGTGCTGACTGTGGAGGACATGAAAGAAAGAATTGAAACATTAGAGAACAATAAACTATATATTTTTAAAAAAGAACAAGTACATTAAAAAAAAAAGAAATGAATGGAATTCCCAGAAATTAAAAAAAAAGTCACTGAATTTTTGAAAATCTGTTAAATAGCATATCAAAATCCACTGAAAGAATATTCTAAAACTGGAAGATAGATGTGAGGAAATTATCCAGGATGCAGCACAATAGATAAACAGAAAATATAAAAGAGATAAACAGAAGATTCAACATATATCTGACAGTCATTCTAAAATGAAGGGGAATGAAGGCTAAACAATTTTCAAAAATAATATGACTAATTTATGAAATCCTCAGATTCAGGAAGTATAAACCTCAGTCTAAAAATATAAAAATAAACCCAGAGCTTCCCTGGTGGTGCAGAGGTTGAGAGTCCGCCTGCCGATGCAGCGGACGCGGGTTCATGCCCCGGTCTCGGACGATCCCACATTCCGCGGAGCGGCTGAGCCCATGAGCCATGGCCGCTGAGCCTATGCGTCCAAAGCCTGTGCTCCGCAATGGGAGAGACCACAACGGTGAGAGGCCCGCGTACCACAAAAAAAAAA
>NW_020175439.1:563134-576550 GCF_003031525.2 Neophocaena asiaeorientalis asiaeorientalis | reverse complement strand
AAAAAAAAAAAAAAAAAAAAAAAGAAATCCAAACCAAGATGTCTTAGTGAACTTCAGAACATCAAGGCCAAAGATAAGAACTTAAAGGCAGTTATAGGGGAAAAAGTGATAAATAGATTGCACTAAGAAGATTTTTCAATAAAAGAAGCAAGAAGATGGTGGGATAATATCTTCAAAACATCACAAAGAAAAATAACTGCAGTGTGGAGTTCTGTAACCAGATAAATTATAATTTAAATGTTAAGGTTAAGTTAACACAATTCTAGATACAGATATGAGTGAATTTACCACACACACACTCTTGCTAAATAAACAATAAAGGATGTACTTTAGGAAGAAGGAAATATAATACACAAGGAAGATATGAGAAGAAGCAACAGTGAGCGGGAAATACAAATCAAAAAGACAGTGAGATACCACTCCATATCCACTAGGATGACTATAATCAAAAAGACAGATCATAAGTGTTGACAAGAATGTGGAGAAATTAGAACCCTCATAGATTGCTGGTGGGAATGTAAAATGCTGTAGCCACTGTGGAAAATAGTTTAGCAGTTCCTCAAAAAGTAACATAGTGTTACCATTTGACCCAGCAATCTCATTCCTTAGATATATACCCAAGAGAAATAAAACATGTTCATATAAAAACTTGTACAGGCATATTTATAGCAGCATTATTTATAATAGCCCCAAAGTGGAAACAACCCAAATATCCACCAACTGATGATTGGATAAATGGAATGTGGTATATTAACTTAATGGAATGTTATTCTGCAATATAAAGGAATTAAGTACTGATATATGCTACAACAAGGGTGAATTTTTTTTAATGCTAAGTGAATGAAAGCAGTCAAAAACCCCAACATATTTTATAATTCTATTTGTATGAAGTGTTCAGAACAGGCAAATCTATAGAGACAGAAAGTAGATCAGTGGTTGCATAGGACTGGAAGGTTGTAGTGAATGGGAAATGACCACTGGTGGGTATGAGATTTCTTTTGGAGAGATGAAAATGTTCTGAAATTGATTGTGATAATGGTTGGACAATTCTGTGGATATACTAAAAAAAAACTATTGAATTGTACACCTTAAATGGGTATATTGTATGGCATATGAATTATATCTCAATGAAAGTGTTCTTTAAAAGTCCATGATGAGGGCTTCCCTGGTGGCGCAGTGGTTGAGAGTCCGCCTGCCGATGCAGGGGACACGGGTTCGTGCCCCGGTCTGAGAAGATCCCACATGCCGCGGAGTGGCTGGGCCCGTGAGCCATGGCCGCTGAGCCTGCGCGTCCGGAGCCTGTGCTCTGCAACGGGAGAGGCCACAACAGTGAGAGGCCCGCGTACTGCAAAAAAAAAAAAAAAATCCATGATGAGCAGAGAGAAATGTGGGTAAATCAACACTGACTATATAAAACAAAAATACTCCTAACTAGTTTTATATTAAAACAAGGTAAAACTAAAATACTAGACAACAATGAGCCATAAAACTGGAAGAAAAATGAGCAGAGCCAAAGTATTCTACCATTCATTTTAAAAATAACTATGTTAAAATTTAAGATTAAGTGCTAAAATAATAGAAATAGAATGTATCATTTCTAAGTCTGCTAATTTAGGTGGAAAAGGAAATGAAGAATACATGATCAATTTAAGAGAAGGCAGTGAAGCAGATGGGAAAAAAGCAAAAGATAATCCTGAGAAAAAGAACAGAGTAATATGGTAGGAAAAATACAATTATATCTGTAGTTACAAAAAAAATAAATAAACCACTCCTACTTTAAAGATTGGATAAAAAAAATCTTCCTATATGTTGTTGCCACTTAAAACTTAATGACCCCAGTCTCCCAAGGCAATAGAAATAAAAGCAAAAATGAACAAATGGAACCTAATGAAAAGCTTTTGCACAGCAAAGAAGACCATAAACAAAACGAAAAGACAACCTATGGACTGGGAGAAAATATTTGCAAATGATAACAACCTGTTAAGGCTTAATTTCCAAAATATACAAACAGCTCAGCATTACTCGAAAGAAGTATACAAATGGCTAACAAGCACATGAAAGATGCTCAACACCCTTAGTCATTGGAGAAATGCAAATCAAACCACCATGAAATACCACTTCACATCTACTAGGATGGCTATAATAAAAACAACAAAATTGTAAAGGAAAATAAATATTGGCAAGGATGTAGAGAAATTGGAACCTCACACATTGCTAGTAGGAATACAAAATGGTGCAGCCATTGTGGAAAACAGTTTGGATTCCTCAAAAAGCTAAATGTAGAATTACCATATGGGCCAACATTCCACTTCTAGGTACATAGACAAAAACATGAAAACAAAGACTGAAACAGATACTTGTACACCAGTGTTATTTGCAGCTTTATTCACAATAAACTAAAGTTAGAAACAACCCATGTGTCCATCAACAGATGAATGGGTAAACAAAATGTAGTGTGTCCATAAAATGGAATATTATTCAGCCATAAAAAAGGAATGAAGTTCTGATACATATTACAACATTGATGAACCTTGAAAGCATTACTGCTCCCCCATGAGCTAGGTTAGTAGGTAGAACTTCAAAAGAAGAAACAAAACTATCATTACATGCATATGGTGTGATTGTCTGCATAGGAAATCCAAGAAAAATCTGTAGACAAACTATTGGTCCAAACAGAAGATTTAAGCAAGCTTGTTGGGTATAGGATCAAAATACAAAGTACAATAGAGTTCCTATTTATTGGTAACAAACACCTACAATGTGTAATTTTAAAGAAAGGTATAATTTACCAAATCAACAATAATTAAGGATTAAAAATACACCAAACGTGTAAGACTTTTACAGAGAAAATTATAAAGCTCTATTGAAGGACCTATTTGAAGAACTGTTTAAAGAAGGAGAGAGCCCATGTTTATGGATAGGAACATTCACTATCTTGAAAATGTCAAAACTCCCAAATCTATATATTTAAGGCAATTCAAATGAAAATCCTAATAGGATTTCTCACAGAAATTTCCATATGAAAGACATAATTTTGGATGCCTTCCTAATCTAAATGAACAAAACACAAATGAACAAAACATTAAAGACCTCATTGCAAAAAGCCCAGTAGAATTCTGTATAGCACTTACTACTATTCTGAGCACTTTATGTACATTAACTTATTTAATCTTCACAACAACCCCATGAAGTAGATGCTATTATTGTACCTATTTTGCAGATGAGGGCACTGAGGCACAGACAGGTCAAGGAACTTTCCCAAGATTATACAACTAATAAATGTAGAAGCAGGATTTGAAGTCAGGCAGCCTGGATCCAGGTATCTGAGTACTTAACCAGTATACGTACTGATTCTCTTTTACATGTATTTACACATATATTCAGATCAATATAAACTAAAGAAAATTGATAATTAGGAAAATAGCCTTTTGTTCTATTAGATCCTCCCTGACTTCCTCCAATCCTTACCATTCTCTTTCTCACCCTTCTTCACTTCCAGTTCCCTCCAGCTCGAACTTATAAGAGCTATCTACTAATCTCTGTGTAAGGTATAAACCAATTGTAAAGCCTTTAGAGCTAGGTAATATACATTTTAATAGATAACTCTTTAAAACCAGAGCAATTTTACAATCCAAAAGCATGGTGAAGAGACATCAAAATAATAGTGGAGCAACAAGTGGTGGTGAGGTTGACATTTGAGGGAAAGAGAGCCTGACTAAAATTCATTCAAATGAATGACCATGTGCTCTCAAACGGTGCATGTATACATGAGTGCACATGCTTATAATGTGTATGCATTGTTAATATAATTTTGAATTTAGAAATGAAAGCTGTGCTTCCACATTTTCCTTATTTTGTAACAAAAGCTATAATAAAAATGGGAACTCTGGGAACCAGGGTTCTCATTTTAGGAAAAGAAGGATACAAGAAGGGAAACAGTAAAGGCAAAGAAGAACCATGTGAAATTGGTTTGGAATTATAGGTATTCATATGTATTGATATGAATTCATGGTTTAATATATTTAGATGCACCATATGAAACTGCATTTTCCCCCAAAAAAGAGTCTAGAAGCAGTGACAGTTTAGTGGCAAAGAGCACACCAAGCACTCAGAGTTTGTTTTCTAAATACCATTTCCCACTAGAAGGAATGAGGGCCCCTTGTGGGAAATTGTGTATCCTAGGGCTGGAGCAGAGATGGTATTCGATCCTGGAACACCTTGTTGCATCAGAAAGTAAGTAAAGCTCAAGAAATTATGGGATATGTTCAAAAGCTTACAGGAGTCACCCAAAGGGGCTCCTACTAGCCAAATCTGGAACAAATTGAGTATTAAGATGAATAATGAATTACTGTTATAACCCTTTGAATAAATGTATTCTGATAGGAAAGAAGAAAGAAAGGAGGTGAGGGAAGGAGGGAAAAAAGGAGAAAGGCAAGCTGTTTCTTACACTAGAATGCCAAGTAAGAAATGTAGCGTAATGGCAGAGTTAGAAATGACCATTTTGCAGCTATGATAGTAATAACTGATTCAGATAGGAATCACCAACTAATGCAAAAACTAGTAGATGAAAGTTTAATGAGGAAAGGGATATTTATATAGTCTCAAATTATTTTCCCAGAGAGTACTCACTAACTTTACAGTGATGATATCTTTATAGTATAGAAATCTATTGGACACCATTTTAACCAAGTGATCAAAGTTAACATCACCAATAATAAAACAAATTGATACCATGTGCCTCCTGGTGTGATACACTGAGTAGGACACAGACTCACTTATCCATTATTCCTGCCAGGAATGCAATAATCAGTCTAATCCTGAAAAAAAAAATCAGACAAGTCCAAACTGAGCATCATTACACAAAAACAACTGTCCTGTACTCTAAAAACATCAACATCATGAAAGACAAGGGAAGACTGAGGAACTATTCCACACTGAGGAAGACCAAAAGGACATGATAGTTATATGCAATCTGGATCTTTGATCAGAGGGAAAAAACTGATATAAAGGATATTATTGGGAATATTGGTGAAATTTAAATATGGACAGTAGGACTTCCCTAGTGGTGCAGGGTTAAGAAATTGCCTGCCAATGCCAGGGACACTGGTTCAAGCCCTGGTCTGGGAAGATTCCACATGCCGTGGAGCAACTAAGCCCGTGCACCACAACTACTGAGCCTGTGCTCTAGAGCCCGCGAGCCACAACTACTGAAGCCCATGCTTAGAGCCCGTGCTCTGCAGCAAGAGAAGCCACCGCAGTGAGAAGCCCACGCACCGCAACATAGAAGCCCACACGCAGCAACAAAGATCTAATGCAGCCAAAAATAATAAATGAATAAAGTTAAATAAATATGGATGGTATGTTAGATAATAGTATTTTATCAGTGATAAATTTCCTTAATTTGATCATAATTTTCTGATTATGTAAGAGACTACCTCATTATTAGGGAATATATTCTGAAGTATGGGGTAGAGGGGTATGATGGTTCAGAAAATGATTCAGAAAGTAATAATAGCAACAATAATAATGTGTGAGAGTAGAGATAGAAAAAAGAAAGAAAGCAAATAAGCAAGTGAGGCAAAATGTTACTTTATCTATCTGGGTAAAGGATATATATGAGAGTCCTTTTTATTATTCTTGTGCCTCTTCTGTAATTTTGAAAATAATTTAAAATTTAAAAATTTCAGAAGTGAATGTTCTGATATATTCATACAATGGAATATTATTCAGCTATAAAAAGAATTGAAACACTGATAACATATACAGGATGATGGACCTTGAAAACATTATGGAAAGTGAAAGAAGCCAGTCACAAAAGGCCATATATTGTATGATTACATTTACATGAAATGTCCAGAGTAGGTAAATTCATAGAGACAGAGAGTAGATTAGGGGACTTCCCTGATGGTCCAGTGGTTAAGAATCTGCCTTCCAGGGCTTCCCTGGTGGTGCAGTGGTTAAGAATCCGCCTGCCAATGCAAGGGACATGGGTTCGAGCCCTGGTCTGGGAAGATCCCACATGCCGTAGAGCAATGAAGCCCGTGCGCCACAACTACTGAGCCTGCGCTCTAGAGCCCGTGAGCCACAACTACTGAAGCCCACGGGCCTAGAACCCATGCTCACAACAAGAGAAGCCACCGCAATGAGAAGCCCGCACACCACAAGGAGGACCCAACGCAGCCAAAAATAAATTTTTAAGAAAAGAAAGAATCCGCCTTCCAATGCAGGGGATGCGGGTTCAATCCCTGGTTGGGGAACTAAGATCCCACGTGCCGCGGGGCAACTAAGCCTGTGTGCCACAACTACAGAGCCAGGGTGCTCTGGAGCCCACACACCACAACTAGAGAGAAGCCTGTGTACCGCAACCAAGAGTCAAAGCACCGTCACGAAAGATCCTGCATGCCTCAACTAAGACCTGATGCAGCCAAAAATAAATACATATTAAAAAAAAATTACTAGTGGCCAGGGGCTAAGAGGGGTCAGGTGGGTGGAGGGGTGCAATAGGGGCCAGCACAAGGTTTCTTTTTGGGGTGATGAAAATGTTCAGATTTAGATAGTGGTGATGGCTGCACAACTCTTGTGAATATGCTAATACATACTAAAAAGTGAATATACGATACACCAAATTGCACATATTTAAGTGGTGAGTTTTATATGTAAATTATATCTTCATTAAAAATTCTGCATACAAAAAAAATGGGGGAACTCAAAGAAATGTTTCTGTGCAAAGTTGTCATTATCTTGCTTCCCCTTTTCCAATCTTTCCCTCCCAACACACATACAAACTAAAAAGGCTTAAAATTGGCACATTTTCTGTGTTTTAAAAGAGATTTCATAAAATTGTTTTATATTTACAGTTTGTTGTTTTAACACCCAGATTTGTCATGTTTCTTAGGTAGTCCTGCCTTGCTGTGCTTCATTCAGAAATAAGCACATATCTTGCTCATTCCCACATGCTCTCAAAAAATTTCTCAAGCACCCACAGTGTTGCAGTCTGCCTATATTGGCAGTATTTATATCCTGAAAAAAAAAATCTGCCTCTTTTCCCATTGCTGTAAGAAACAGAGCAAAACAAGGCAAAACTCCCACATTACTTTGCCATATTGGTTTATCAGCTGTCACATAAGAAGTATGTGACTCACTATGTCTTTAGAGTCAAAGATCAAACACAGGTGCCCCACTGGAGGCACCTCACTTAACCATGTTTTAACCACACTGCCCCAGGAAAGATTGAGGACCTTCCTTGATGATTATGTTAAACTCAAGTCTTGTGCTTATTTGCAAAGGGTATGTCAAGTTCATATGACAAACAATAATCATGATGAAGAGCTACATAGACACTTGTCCCCTTTCTTGTCTTGCAAGCCTCCTTAATATTTTATAAGAATTACAAATACTCTATCAATCATTTCCTTTGTTATTTTTCAATAACAATTATCAAGTAGGCATACTTCAAAATATGTCTTAGTCTGAAATAATATACTTCAGAATGTATTAGTCTAAACTTTGTATGACTGAAATTTTTTTCGGCTGTAAGCATCTATTACTTAGTTGACCACCTTGAACATGAGTAGTTAATATATCTTTTTCCCCCCAGCTTTAGAGTAGTTACTATATCTTAAATAATCGATAGACAAAATTATAGAATGTTAAGACTTTGACACTGAATTCTTAGCAAGTATATAATTCACTCATTCATTCCAAAAAATGTTTATTGAGTACCTAATATGTGCCAGCAAAAATCAACACAACGCTTGCTCTCATGAATTTTAAAGTCTGGAGGTAAAGACAAAATGTAATCAGATAGTCACAGAAATTAATATGTAGTTTCAAACTGAGAGAAGTGATGAAGCAAACAACATGAAAAAAGAGAATCTGACGTAGACTAGAGAGAGCCTTCACTGATGAGAGAAATACTTGAGTTGAGAATGAAAGATTAGAGTTTGAGTTAATTAGAGTAAGAGTAGGGAAAAGAGCATTCCTGCAAGAGGAAACAGCATTTGCAAAGCCCTTGTGGCAGGCGAACGTTGGAGGAAACATTTTTTCCCATTTATTAAAGTCTTTATTGCATTTGTTACAATATTGCTTCTGTTTTATGTTTTGGTTTTTTGGCCACGAGGAATGTGGGATCTTAGCTCCCCGACCAGGGATCAAACCCACACCCCTTGCATTGGAAGGCGAAATCTTAACCACTGGACTGCCAGGGAAGTCCCTGGAGGAAACTTTTAGAAGGCCTGTGAGCATAAAGAGCAAGGGCAGTGGCACAGGATGAGGTTGGAGAAATCAGTGGAAATCATTGTATAAGCCTTATAGTCTGTGTTTAGGGAAAAAAAAAATTTAGCCTTAATTATAATAGCAGTGGGAAGCCATTGAGGAGTTTTATGTAAAGTGATGACAGGATGAGATTTGTGTTTTAAAAAGAGCACTCTACATTCTGGAAAATAGTTTGGCATTTCCTTCAAACTAAAAATGGCCTTACCATATAACCCAGCAATTGCATTCTTGGGCATTTTTCCCAGAAAAAAATGAGTTATTTTCACACAGCAACTTGTACATGAATGTTCATAATGGCTTTATTCATAATAGCCAAAAAGTAGAAACTACCCATGTAGTACTTCAGCGGGTGAATGGTTTAACAAACTGTGGTACATCCATACCATGGAACACTACTAACTAGTTAAAAAGGAGCAAAATATTGACACACACCATAACTTGGATGAAATTCAAGGAAATTATATTACATGAAAAAAATCTCAAAGGGATATATACTGCGTGATTTCATTTGTGTAACCTTCATGAAATAACATAATTATAAAAATGCAGAATAGATTAGTAGCAGCCACTGATAGGTTGGGGAAAGGGGATGGGTGGATGTAAAGAGATGACACCAGGGAGTCTTGTTATCAGGGAGTCTTGTGCCGAAAGTAAAGTATCTTGATTGTGGTGGTGGTTATACAAGGCTATACCTGTGATAAAATTGCATAGCCTTACACACACACACCCATATACACAAACCCATGCATGTATAACTGGTAAAATCTGAATAAGTTCTATGGATTGTACCAATGTCAATTTCTTTAAAATTTAAATTTTTGCTTTTTAATATTGTACTATAGTTGTATATGATGTTAACATTGCCGGAGGATGAGGGAAGAAGGCACAGGACTCCCTGTTAAACTATATCTCAAAATAAAAATTAAAAAGCAAAGAGCACTCTAGCTACAGAGCAGGAAATGGATTGAATAGAAGTTAAGGCTGATATGGAGGAAACTACTGAGTGATTATTATATTAGTCTAGGAAAAAGACAAATGATCATGGCTAGACTTGGGTGGTGGCAGTAGAGAGAGAGAGAGAAGAATGGACACATCTGAGAAATATTTAGGAGGTAAAAATTATGGAATCTGGTGATGGATGGGATATAAGAGGCTAGAGAGAATGAGCTCAAGGGTATTTTGAAGTGTAACTTTGCCCCATATTTCATAGCCTAGAAAATAAATACACATTTAGGGCAAGACAGCAAAAACTTGGAAGGCATCATCTCACGACAGAGCATATTCCACAACCAAAGGCGCTGTTGCTATGAGGTCACTTGGGGAGTTTTGCTAGCGTAAAGTACACAGTATTGTTGTGTCAAAACTCAATTTATTGTCTCTCAACCCCAATTTACCCTTCATTGCCTGTTCTCCATAAATGAAGCTGAACACTTTAACTATTTTTCCTTTGCCAACTAGCATGATGTTATACTTTCTCAGCAGAGGGTGCTGGAGAGAGATTACAGGAGGAAGGGGCTTTTCTTCCTGTCCCAGTTGCTCCTCTTTGTAGGCTCCTTTCAGCATGCATGCCTCCTCCAGCGTCTGGCTGCTGCAGCACTGGCAACTCATCCAGTGCCAGGATCCCGCAATACAGGCAGCACCCAGGAACCAGCAGCTTCCACGGGCACTCCCCAGTGCACGGCTGCACTCTCTCCAATAAGTTCAGGATCTTAGCCTGGAGAGGGAGGGGCCTCCTCTCTGGGGGCTCTATCGCAGTTTTAAGGGTAGTAGCTCCTCCTTATATCTGCTTTTCTCATTCTCTTTACTCCTTACTATCCAATCCCTCCCTACTTCAACCTCCTGCTGTACTTAAGAATTCTTTGATTAAACTTACCCTGTTCAAATTACTGTATGACTTTTGTGTTCTGATTGAATCCTGACTCAAACAATCCCCCAAAGAGTGCTGTTTTGATTCCCTCAACATTGAGCTTTTAATAGCCCATCTATATTTGTCAACAAAGGGCTCCTGGATGTGGCTGACCAATGTATAGAGGTTGCTAAACTGACCATGGTTTCAATTATATCATGAAAGCATTCAAACCAATGTTGCAGATTTTCCAAATATCTAGAATTGGGTTTTACTTTTATTCAACTTGAAACAAATCTATGATTTTAAGTTTGAAAATAGAGTTTATAGCAATATTTTTTTTCTGAAAAAACGTTTGCATGTTAATCCAAACCAACTTATATTAGCATCTTTATGTTTAAAAGCTCCACTATGCTACCTTGCACAATATAAACAGGTAAAATTTGAGATGTAAAATATTAAAAGCAAAGACTATAAAATACTTCAAAATATAAGCAAACAAGGTTGAGTAGACTCCAGGCCAAGGATGGTGATGATAGAAATGAGTATTTCTTTCTGCAGCATGTGAAAATGTTGATCTTTTCTCCCTTTTCTTGATTGCCCTAACACTCCTGGTTTTTGTTTCTGTTTTGTTTTGTTTTTTTTCATTCCTTCTCATTTTCCTTTACAAGCTCCTCTATTTCAGTCCACCCTTTAAAATGTCAGTGTTTCCCTGGATTCTGTTCTTGGCTCTCATTTCTGATTGGTGTTGGGTGAGTTTATCCAGACTTAGGTCTATGTCTCCTTTATTTGTATCTGCAGCCTAGGCCTGCCTCCTGAGCTCCAAAGTCCTTTACATGATCCAGTTTCTAGTCTGGGGTCAGCAGATGACAGCCTATGGGTCAAATTCAACACAGTTTTTGTAAATGAAGTCTCGTTGTAACGCAGCCACACCCACTTGTTCACATACGGTTGTTTCCTACTATAATGGCAGAGTTAAGTAGTTGTGACAAAGAATGCATGGCCTACCAAATCCATATTTATTATCTAGCCCTCCACAGAAAAAGTTTACTGACTCCTGCTCTAGACTAAGCTGTGCATTCTACTGTGGTTTAGGCATGACTGAGCATGTACTTCTTTTTTCTTTTTTTTTTGGCTGTGTTGGGTCTTTGTTGCTGCGTGCAGGCTTTCTCTAGTTGCGGTGAGCGAGGACTACTCTTTGTTGTGGTGTGTGGGCTTCTCGTTGCGGTGGCTTCTCTTGTCGCAGAGCACGGGCTCTAGGTTCACGGGCTTCAGTAGTTGTGTCAGGCAGGCTCAGTAGTTGTGGCACACGGGCTTATTGCTCCGCAGCATGTGGGATCTTCCCCGACCAGGGATCGAACCCGTGTCCCCTGCATTGGCAGGTGGATTCTTAACCACTGCACCACCAGGGAAGTCCGAGCATGTACTTTTAAGTAGAGGGGTAGGCCCTTTACTTGCATCTCTCCGTATGAGAGAACCATACTTATAACTGGAACTCATATCTAAGACCCACGGATAAAGAGTACAACAGCAAAGTGAAGGGATATTTTTGTTAGGAATTGTCATACTGGGAACATAAGGAGGATAACGCACGATGCTCTTTGCTGTAGAATCACCTAGAGAGCATTTAAAGACAGATTGCTAGACCTCATTCCCAGAGACTCTGATTCAATACAACTGGGGAAGGCCTTGGGAATCTGAAATTTTAGAATGCTTTCCAGGTAATTCTGATATGTAGCAAATAGTCAGGATTTGGAAGTCCAAATGATCTAAAAATCCATGGCCAAGTAAGATGGTCTTTTTATTCTTGATGAATCATTAAAATGAGGCCAATTCGTTTCTCTTCAATTTATATATTATTTATGAGTCTCTAGCTTTAGGGAATACAATAAAGAATTCAAAATCTCTTAGCAATGATTTTTCTCAACGACTTTTCTTGCACTAGGGATCATGTAATAAAACTCTACGCTTCCATACTGCCTGATATTTTCAAAGTGGTTTCACATCTTCTCTCAGTGACCCTGTGAGGTAAAGTGAGGATCCAATACTTAGCATTCGCTTGAGTTTATCACACTTACCAAAACCCTGTCAATCCGTTGACCAAGGGCCACTTCCAGTTCTGTTATTCATGCATTCATTCAACAACAAAATTTTTTTGGAACACTTGCCAGTCATTGTTAGGTACAAAGAATTGTGGACTGGATAAAATTCCTGCCCGCATGGAGCTTACATTCTAGTTGTGGGACGGGGAGGGGGGAGGGGGGGAGCTCTCCTTATACGTGCCTTCTGTAAAAATTTCCCTAACCTGTCCTAGTCTGAATCTTCAAATTAGGAATTTCCCCCCAAACTTATTAAATGAGAAAGGATAACACTTGTCCCATGGTCACACCATATCTTGTCATTTAAAGCTGATTCCTCTGCTGTGGTGCTTGTCTGTCACGTAGCCCTTAAGGCTGTAACACTGGCTTCATGTTTACATCTGTTCTGACATTATATGTGCAAGTGAATGAGTTCTATGGGTCCTGTCTCTGAAAGGAAGAGACTCCTATTTGTAGTTAGTTCTAAGCCCTCATATGATTAATGAGTGCTTCTCAGTGATTCTGGATCAAAATAATCAGTCTCACCTGATTGAAGATTAGAGTCTGCACCTACAGATTCTCTTTAGTAGGATAACTGGAAACCTAACAAACAGGGAGAACAGTTTCGTGAAAGTAAGCCAAATGTCAGAGATAGAAGAGACCTCAGGGATGTAGCCCCACTGCCTTTTCAAGATCTGAAATCTGAGACTCAGAGAGGTTACCTAAATTGCCTCAGGTCACACAGCCTAAACGATGGATGTGGAATCAGTAACCAAATACAATCTACAATCACATGGGGGCGGGGAGATCCTTCTCCTAAAATTTAACGTCTACATCAGGTCCCGACGCCTCACCGCTTCCACCCATCCCCCTTTCTTGTATTAATTACGCATCACTCTTTTTTGAAGAATCGGGTCGTTAAAACTTGCAGTTGGGGCATTCCACAAACAGGTGTCCAGATCACTGACACATAGTCGGGGAATCTGGGTCTCCACCTGCCCGCCTGCCCGCCGAGAACTCTCCAGCTCCCGCGTACAAAGTTTGCTCGGCTCATACATTCCTCTTTCAGATCCCTGGCCGCGAGGCCAAGATGCCTGCTGCGGCCTCCGAAGAAGTTCGGAGATGCAGTTTCCTCGCAGAAGCCGGGCCGGGGTGCGTCGGCCGCCGAGCTGAGCGTCCTCTGGCTCGGTGGCGGCGGGGGAGCGCCGGGCGCCTGTA
>NW_020175439.1:514085-563123 GCF_003031525.2 Neophocaena asiaeorientalis asiaeorientalis | reverse complement strand
CCCCGCGGCCGCCGCGTCCCCTGTGCCGAGCCCTAGCCGCCCCGACTTTGTGTTAGGAGGCAGTTGAAGCCGCACTCAGCATCCCTTCATACCCCTCTCCTCGCCCACCTTACCTCGTTGGCCAGACACAGCACAATAGGCAGCTCAGAGGGTGAGAAAGGAACACCCCCTGGCAGAGACCACGAACGATGCCCTCCATCCCCCCCCCCAAAAAAAGTAAGTTGGACCGCACTGGAGTTGACGCTCTTGCAGAAGGTGTGCCGGGCCTCCGTGTCTCTCCCAGCCCCCCTTCCCATTCTCCAAAAGGCAACAAACATACAGCTTTATTTTCCATAGGCTTAAGAGGAGAACCTATATTCATTCAAAAGGCTTTTCTCTATTGGCTTATGGATAAGAATCAAATCGCCCCAAATCAGTTTTATACACGGCTGGCTTGCTTCTTCCTTGCACACTAGTTAGGAATTTTCCTGCTGCCTTACTATCTAAGAAGTATCAGAGGGAACGATGTGCCAGACAAAAGATAACGCATGTAAGTTCACAGACACCAAGTGCCGTCTGGAAATTTGGGGAGTATCCTCCAGCTCTTATTTCCAGCTTTCAATAGGGTTCAGGCCAAAAGTCCCAAAGTTGAAGTAATACTGTTTGTTCAGTAAGCAAATATTTATTGAACATCTACTGTGTGCCCGGCACTGTTTTTGGCACTGGGATACCGCGGTGAACAAAGCAAAAAGACCATCTGCACCCAGGAGGAATGCACACTCTTGTAGGGTAAACAAATGATGAACAAATAAAAGGTATAGCATGTCAAATGGTAAGTGGTATGGAGAAAATCAAAGCAGGGAGAGTGGTTAGAAAATATGTATGAGGGTGGAGAGGTAGCGATTATGTATAAGAGGGCTCAGCTGGAAGATGATGTTTGAGCAAAGACCCAAAGGAAGTGACAGAGCAGAGCCATATGGATATGTGTGGGAATAGCAGTGTTGGCAAAAGGAACAGCAAGTGCAAAGGCCCTGGGTCTGGAATTTGCCTAGTGTGTTCAAGCAACTGCAAAGAAGCTATTGTGAGTGAGCAAAGGGAGAGTAGTGTGAGATGAGCTGAAGTATGGAGTGAATGTGTATTGGCCTTGTGAGCCATTTAAAAGATTTGGGCTTGTACTCTGAGATAGCGCCTGGATGATTTTGTGCAGAAGAGTGAGTGATCTGCCTTATGTTTTTTTTTTGGGTTTTTTTTGCGGTACGCTGGCCTCTCACTGTTGTGGCCTCTCCCGTTGCGGAGCACAGGCTCCGGACGCGCAGGCTCAGCGGCCATGGCTCACTGGCCCAGCCGCTCCGCGGCATGTGGGATCTTCCCGGACCGGGGCACGAACCCGTGTCCCCTGCATCGGCAGGCGGACTCTCAACCACTGCGCCACTGGGGAAGCCCTGCCTTATGTTTTTAACTGGCTGTTCTGCGGAGAATAGACTGTAGAGAACAAGGGCTAAAGCAGGGAGGCTAGTTAGGAAGTTATTGAAATAATCCTTTCATCCAAACAGGATAAAGTGCTTTATAAATCAGTAAGTAGTAAGGTAAATTTCCAATTGACTTAAGTGATGTAGAGATCAAGGACCACAGTCATTCATCTATGTTTTTGTTCCTTGTGACTAGAGATTAAACCTATAGAACTGGCTTGTGACACAGTGACAATGTGATATCCAAATAACATCACTTGAGTATTTAGTTAGAGATTGATTTTCTTAGCCCTTTAAGCAAAAACATAATTTAGAGCAGAATATTGTTTTTACAGGCTTAAAAGCACAATCTTTCATTTGGTGAAGGTTTTCTATTTCAACTTTCTTTTCTCTTTGTTGTTATGAATTGCCAAAGCCTTTAAGGAATATACCTTTCTGAGATAGTTATTTCTTTGATATGTTTGCCATGTTATTTTGCCTACTATTAAAAATTACTTTGGGGTTGAAGGAAAAGAAAGCTTTATCAAGTTTACACCTTTGAACTCAATTATCAGTCTTAATCAAACGTAATTTTAAATAAAATTGATGGGTATTTTATTGTGCCTCAAGACTACAGATCTGTCTTTGTTTTATTACAACTGCTGGTTTTAAGTTTGATGCCCTAGTTGTTAGAAGTTGACTTAGGTGTCAGCTCAAGAATATTCTGAGAGTCAAGTACCAAAATAAAAGACAAAGCACTTTTTAAAATAAAAAGCCAATATGAAGAGGGGTTTTTATGATGTCATTTTGTACTAATTAGAACATTAATTTTTAAAACATTTTAAAATTATTTTATAATCCATAAAAGGCACCAGATTATCTACATGAGCTCTTCTGAAGCACAATTCTGCTGAACTTCACTGCCCTGGAGCTTCTAGTTATAATTTGTATCATCAGACTGCACGTAGAATGTGGTGTTTGCAGAGCATAATCTCTTGAACAGTGCTTCTCAAACCGTTTCTTATCCAATGATATATATATAATCAGACTTTTTAATGGTTATGTATTTATTTCATGTGTATTATCAAAAATATAAGTTATCAAACCTTTTGCTTAGGATAAGACTAAGATATAGATAGACATATCTTTCTCTATATATAGAGAAAGACCTATATATATTTTTTAAATTTAAAGGAATTACTAGAAAATAATATTATAGACATAACTCAGATATGGCAAAATTATGACAAAGTGAATGACTAAGGACTTTGTAGACCAAAAGCATCGTAATCCCCTAGGATGCTTATTCAAAATGTAGCTTCCTGGACCCACAGAATCAGAATTTCTGAGAGATTTCTCTGCATCTTTAACAAGCTCCCCCGCTGTTCCTTATGTACACTAAAGTTTGAGAACTGCTGCTGGTAGACCTAGATTGTGAAGGTAAGTGGACCAGAGGAAGCTGATCGGTGGTTTTCCAAACTTGTCCTGATAGTTTATTTATTTATTTTAATTTTACTTTTTAAAATATTTATTTATTTGGTTGCGCTGGGTCTTAGTTGCGGCAGGCAGGCTCCTAAGTTGTGGCTCGCCAGCTCCTCAGCTGTGGCATGTGAACTCTTAGTTGCGGCATGCATGTGGGATCTAGTTCCCTGACCAGGGATCGAACCCGAGCCCCCTGCATTGGGAGCCTGGAGTCTTACCACTGCACCACCAGGGAAGTCCCTGTCCTGATATTTTAATATTAGATTCACAATTGCTATTTAATGGCAAAGTATCTTACTATTTCCTACCAGTTCTTACTACTCCCCAAACCCTCAGCCCTGGGTTGTAAGACAGATCCATGAGGATAGGTGCAATATCTTGATTATCCTTCTGTTTCTTTCCTAATTGCCTTGCTCACAGTAAATACCAAATGAACGAATGAGTGAATACATGAAGGAACTGATTCGTATCATTATGGTGCTTTCGGATTGTCCGTAGCCCCTCCTACCACTTTTACTTGACCTTTTTCCTTATTTTAACCAACACTCCCATTATCCAGTATTTTTAGAACTCGTAGGTGTTGATCTGATGATGCTATTCATTCGTTTATTCAACAAATATTTGTTGGGCAGTTATAGTGCCAGACAGTGAGAATTCATTGATTAAGAAGACATAATACCTGTCTTCAAGAACTTTTAGTGTAGTCTGGGATACTGACAAATAAGTAATCAATTACAAACAGCATGATAAATGCTGTGATAATCTACAGGAAGTAAAGGAACGTATATAACCTATCTTTAAGGGAGTCAAGGAAGGCCTCCTGGAGGAGAGTTCTACGAAGTGGTGGGTGTTCCTTTGTTTTAAATGATGTAGAAAGAGCAGCAAGGAGGATGAGGGATGAGAAAAAGGTCTAGGAAGTTAGTGGTGATTTTGAGAAGGCATTTTTGGGAGAAAACTACATTTCAAAGTAGTGAATATTAAGTGGTGACGATATAATTTAAAGGAAGCTTGGTGATAGAAGGAAAGACATAGCCAATAACTTGGAAAGAGAGTGAAGAGGAAGTTTGTATGGGTTCTCTTTTATTTTTTCTCCCTTGAAAAATGACAGACGTATTAGTAGACAAACAAAAGAACCTGATTTAGAAGGAGAGGGGAGAAACTGAAAAAGCAACAGAAAGAGAGGATAATTCATTAATAAAGCATTCAGTACATGTTTTTTAATATCTGCCATGTGCTAGGTATTCGCTGTTGTGGAAGCTGGGCATTAGACAGACAAGACTCCTCATAAATCAGGTTTCTGCATATGAGAGAAGGAATAGCAACAAGGATGCAAATGAAGAGTTAGTTTTGGGGAAAAAAAGAGAAAATGAAGGAAGAAAAACAAATTTAGAGATGAAGAAGGAAGTTGAAGCATCCATTTCAGATGAAATGCTTTTTTTTAAACATACATGCCACATTTATTGTTTCAAATACAGTTATGTCTGATTTATTACTGATTTTGCCTGAAGAAGTTAAGACAGCAGACTTAATGACTCATATCAGAACTATGGTGAACACTATATAGTATCAAGATAACTCCATCTAGACTATGAACAAATGATAGTTCTTTAGTAAAAGCAGAAATTTCTCTAGTCATGAGGCAAAAGTGATTAAGTAGCTATCTGCTTTTAAAAGACTGTGTACCCTCAGATGAAACACTTTTAACCAGAGTTAGAAATGACATTGGAGAGGTAAGCATGTATTTTAGAATGGCATAGTAACACAAAAATGTCACAGAAGTGCTAAAAGTAGACTGTACTACAAAATACAGACCATCTTGATCAGAGAAGTGTATGGAAGATTTGGATTAAGATTGAAGAGGAAGCATAATTTACAGTCACAGAATTGAGGGAAAGAACTGACGAGAGAAAGTCTGCAGGAAAGGATTGGGGTTTTTTGTTGTTTTGTTTTTTAATTGGCATATGTAAGGGCTAGGCAGAGTGTCAGGGAAGCGCGTTTGGTTTTCAACACATTGAATGAATATCCCCCTGGGATGTTGCAGTGTATGCAACAGATACACGTGGTTTGGACCGAGGCGGGTGGTCTGAGCCAGAAATAGAGATCTGGAAGTTATCAGTAAACATGTGAATACTAATTGATGCCTTGGGAGTAGATGAGCTCACCCAAGAGAGTGAAGAGTGAGAAGAGAAAAGCATTGAGAAACGCAGCTTTAGGCACACTAACATTTAGGAGATAAAAGGGGAAAGAGGACCCTGAAAAACAGAATGCGAAGGAGTAGCCAGAGAGGTAGAGGAGAAAACTGTAAGAGAATGGTGTCAGATATATAACAGGAAGAGTACATTTATGAGGGGGAGATAAATGGATTTTGTTGTTAACAAGTAGAATGAAAGGTGTCTATCTGTGAGACCTCCAGCATGTTCTTTCTCCCATATTCCCTAACCTGATGAAGATCATTTATCTAGTGATCCAAACCCATGCCCCACTGCAACTCAGCACTGTCCCAGAGTCCTAGATTATCTGTCTCCTTAGTATGTTTTGAACCCATCATCTCCTCAGTCTTTCCACAACCACTTCTTTAGTTCAGGTTTTGATTATCTCTTTGCTTATTATAATAACCCTATCACTGGTTTCAGTGGCCTCCCGTTTTGTCTTTCTTAACCCATTTTGCACATTGTTACTTACTGCTGGTGGTAAGTAACTACCATCTATTGAGTACTTACCAAGCAGTTTGCTAAGTAATTTAAATGGATCATCTTGCTTAATCCTCTCAATAACCCTATAAGCTGGCTGATATCATCATTCTAGGTTTATAATTGAGGAATTGATATTCAGAGAGGTTAAGTAATATGTGGTTAAGTAACATATTCAAGTTTACCCAGCTAGTAAGTGGCAAAGCTAGAACTTAGGTTCTAGGGCCCCAAATCTTAGCCAGTATGTTCCATTGCTATAATGCTTCCGAAACACAATTTAGTCATGTTACTCTTTTTTGTAAAATTCTTCATTGGTTCCCCATTGCAATTAGGATAAAAATCCAACCTTCTTACATTAACCCAATCCAACCTTCTTGTATTTTTATTTGGCCCAGGCCTACCACTTAGTCCTCCATCCTTCCTATTCCATGAAATGCTTACCCTTGTCTCCCATGCTCCAGTTCTGAAATAGTCACATTTCCTCTCTAGATGTTGTCATGATCTCTCATGTCTTTAAATTTGTCTTTGCACATTCTGTTCCTTCTGCTAGGCATGCCCTCTTTTTTCCCATCTTTGGTAAGATACTCATCCTCAAAGCTTCAGCTCCACCAAGACCGCCCATTATTCGAGGTATTGATGTTATTATATAGAGTCAGCTTCACACTTGGATGCCATCCACCCACCCTCCTAAGCTTTACCTTTGTGAGCAGCCTTAAACCTCATGTACCTCAGGAATGCAAAGATCATTAGTTTGGGGCGAACAGCTGGCACAAGAACCACAAATATATGAAACTTTAAATCACTGATGTTGAGGGCTTTCTGAATTTAATATATTTATTACATACCCAGATTGATCTAGGTTTGGGGCATCACATAGCAGACACTTTCTGCCTTGCATTCTAAAAGGAAATAATGTCTTTTTCACTTCAATCATATAAGACCATTTTGCCAAATGCTTAATGGAATTCATACAATACTATATTCACTTTTTTTTTTTTTTTTTTTGCCGTACGCGGGCCTCTCACTGTTGTGGCCTCTCCCGCCGCGGAGCACAGGCTCCGGACGCGCAGGCGCAGCGGCCATGGCTCACAGGCCCAGCCGCTCCGCGGCATGTGGGATCTTCCCGGACCGGGACACGAACCCGCGTCCCCTTCATCGGCAGGCAGACTCAACCACTGCGCCACCAGGGAAGCCCTATATTCACATATTAATTCACAATATTTCCATTCCATGGTAGAGACCAGTATTACAGAAGTATGTGTTTCAGGTGAAGGTAAAGCTGTTAGCTAAGATGTTCACATCCATAGTAAATGGTAGAGTAAACTGACATTATATCCCAGACTTCTCTGCTGTTGTGAAAAACCGATACTTGAGTGTCCACTGATTGTGCTGACACTGCTGGCTATTAGATATTTTGATAGGATGATAAATACTATAGAAGATGAAATGAAGTGCACTAGTGGTATAGTTTAGTCTAAAGGAAAGCAAAATGAAAACTAACAATTGAGTACCCATTGTGTACCAGGCAATGTGTTAGGCACTGTCTTAGTCCGTTTGGGCTGCTGTAACAATACCATAGACTGGGTGGCTTGTAAACAGCAAACATTTTATTTCTTACAATTCTGGAGGCTAGAAAGTCCAAGATCAAGGTGCCAGCAGATTTGGTGTATGATGAAGACCCACTTCGTGGTTCATAGACAACAATCCTTCTCACTCTGTCCTAACGTGCAGAAGGGGCTAGGGAACTCTCCCAGGTCTGTTATATAAGGGCACTAAATCTCCCAGATCTGTTTTATAAGGGCAGAGCCCGCATGACCTAATCTCCTATCAAAGACGCCATCTCCTAATACCATCATAATGAGGATTAGGATTTCAACATACGAATTTTGGGGGAAAACAAACCTGGGTTGAGTCATTTAATGAGCCTAGAATACATCCTTATACCACATACACAAAATAAACACTTACTTGGAATAATGATGAAGCAAGTCTCTTTAAAGGAAAATGTTGATTATAAAATATTTTAAAATAATGTAGTCACATTACTTATGAGAACAGTCACTGTCACAAACGAAACCATTATTGTGAATAAAGTGAGTTTAACAAAGGAAAAATTTAAATATATTAAAGGCACACTGCTATCTAGTATACAGAATAGTGCCTTCACTCCCTTTTAAGGACATGGGGCCAAAATAGATTGAGTCTTTAATAGGAAGAATAAAGAAGTTGTAACTAGACCTAAAAAAAAAAAATGCATAAAAGGTCTAAAGTAAATAATCCACTCTTTACAAAATAAAAAGTACTTACAAATAAAAGAATGATTTTATACTTACAAACAGATTTCATATGAAAAGGTCATTGATTTGTAGCGTCTTTAGATGGGGAAGAAATTGTATCATTTAGTAGGTTGGACTCTCCTCTAAGACTACAAGTAGAGAAACAACTTAAGCTTCCAGCTCTAAATAAAGGTTAAAGGGTGAAAGGAGAGGTAAAACTATTTTTGTGCTTATTTGAGATTGATTGGCATAATGAAAAGTGATAATATATAGATAAAATTCCTTAACTTAAGATGAGAGAGGTTTCTTTTTCTATTGTTGATATCACCCTTTCCCACTTCTCTTCCGCCTTGTGCATTCGGAGGGCTCTGGGAAGGTAGGAGTGAAGAGATGAGTTGAAGAAATTCAATTATTAACAGAAGGATCAGAGTAGCCACTGTTACAACAAGATTTGGAAGTTCCCGTTTTCTTGGTTCTGTGCTCCACAACTCTCAACTTCTGGCTGAATGTTCATGGTTTACCTTGCAGAGTCAGCTGCAGCAGATATGTAGAGCAGATAGACGCTTTGGTACCAAAAGTTATTAAGGTAACCTAAATAACTAGCTTTACGACCACTACTTTCCCCTCCCCTTGCACTTCGTTTTTAGAGTAATAATTACAGAAATTCTTGGTAGCTTATATTCTGATTAGCCCCAATGACCATGAATCTGATCTAACATTACTTATTAACATCATGGAGATGACAGAACCACCAATATTACATATAGCAGTGGCAGGGACCTAGGTAAGGCCAAGAGTCAGAGTCATTGGAAATGTTACATAGTTAACTTTTTAGATGAACAATAAGTGAGGCAACTGAGACCAGTGGGAACTTGAAGATTGTTTTATGAAGGGAAATATTAGACTCTTAAATAAAAAACTAATACTATAAAACTCAATTTTCAAAAAAGAATTTTAGGTGGTTTTGCTTACAGATTACTTGAAAATAATGAATTTATTTAAATGATTCCAAATGTCAGAGTTTTGCCTTACAGTAAATACAGGAATTATCATAAAAATTTTAGAAAATGAACAGAGATGGTAGATACTAACCATTAAGATTACATTTTGTCCATCTTTAACTTACAGCATTTTAATAGTAAAATTATAATTATTCAGTAGTCTTAATAATGCTGTGAATGGTAATTTATATATTCTAGATTAGAGACTAATTTGTTAATAACATTTTATTTTTTAAGAATTACCTTTTTCTGTTGATAACTTTTGTTATAATGAAATACCCATAAAAAATGTTAGGAAGGACAGGACTTTGATGTTTGGACCTTTTGTTTATTTATATAGCCACTTTATTATTTGACCTCAAGCCCATTACTAATTCTTTTCCACAGAATTTCTAGGTATTCAGATTCAAGAACAACACATTTCTCTGTTCAGTATGTTAGTATATACTGTTATGGAAAACTGCATACAAATTGTTAATATGAACTCATTAGTTCAGTGTATATAGGCTACTGAAAGTTATACATTGGTTAAGTAGTTTAGCCATTCCTGAACCATATGGTTTTGAATGAATGACCTTGAGGAGTGCACTGGATCTCTCTCTTAGTTCTTTACTTACCATCTATTCAAATGGGATTGCCATGTCAAATTAAAATTAAAAGATAGGAGTCCCTTTGTCATTTTTTTATTAAAATTTTTTTTAATGGTCACAACTATAATTTAATGAATGTTTATATTTTTCCCTGTTTATAGTTTTTTTTTAAAATTAAAGTTTAGTTTATTTACAATATTATATTAGTTTCAGGTGTACAACATAGTGATTCAGTGTTTTTTATTGATTATATTAAGATAGGAGTTCCTTTAGTTTGAACCAGAAGTTTCCATTTTTGCCTTTTGTGGGCCACTGAGGAAGACAGTATATGTATAAGATCTTAGGGAGGCAAACTACTATATTAGAAGCAGATAAACCTAGTTTTATCCGAGCAACAAAACAAAAATAAATAATTCGAACTTCATCAAAATTAAAAACTTATGTGTTTTACATCTGATGATTCTAGTATCCTTAATATATACATAAAGAATTCTTAAAACTTAACAGAAAAGACAAACATTCTAACTAAAAAATAGGCAGAGAACTTGAATAGGCATTTCTTCAAAGAAGATAAAGAAATGGTCAATAAATAAATGCTCAACATCATTAGTAATTTTGGAAATGCAAATTAAAAGCACAAGGAGATACCACTTCATACTCACTAGAGTCACTATATTAAAAAAAAAAGCCTATAAATCTTGGGGAGAATGTGAAGAAATTAGAACTGTCAGACTTTAGAGGTGGGAACATAAAATGGTGCAGCCACTGTGGAAAATGGTTGGGCAGTTCCTCAAAATGTTAATCATAGGGATACTATGTGACCCAGCAATTCCACTCCTAGGCGTATACCCAAGAGAATTGAAAACATACATTCATTTAAAAACATGTGCGTAAATGCATTATTCATAGTCCCTCCAAAATAGAAACAACCCAAATGTTTACCAGCTGATGACTGGATAAACATAATGTGGAATATTGTTCAGCCATAAAAAAGAATGAAATACTAATATATAAAATTACGTGGTTGAACGTCAGAAATGTTATGCTAAGTGAAAGAAGCCAAACTCAAAGCCACACATTAGGTGCTTCCCTGGTGGCACAGTGGTTGAGAGTCCGCCTGCCGATTCAGGGGATACGGGTTCGTGCCCTGGTCTGGGAAGATCCCACATGTCCGGGAAGATCCCACATGCTGTGATGCGACTGGGCCCGTGAGCCATGGCCGCTGAGCCTGCGCGTCCGGAGCCTGTGCTCCTTAACGGGAGAGACCACAACAGTTCAAAAAAAAAAAAAAAAAAAAAAAAAAAAGCCACACATTATATGGCTAACAGGTATGGGGTTTCTTTTTGGGGTGCTGATAATGTTCTGGAATTAAATAGTGGTGATGGTTACACAGCCTGGTGAATATGCCCAAAACCCACTGAATTGTACACCTAAAAGTAAAAGAAAAACAAATACTAGTTTTAGATTTCAGAGCTGCTTTTTTACCAGGGGTATGATCCGTACCTTTACAATTCCATTTCTTTTTCTTTCTTTTTTTAAAATGGGGATGATTTTCCTCATAGGTTTGTTATGAAGATTAAGTGAAAGAACATAGATATAGGTATAAACTTCTAAGATGGTAGAACAAAGGTACCGTACAGATTCTCTTCTAAATTTCAAGTGAAATGAACCAAAACAGTTTTAAAAAACAGCAAAAATGTCAGTGATAGCAGCAAACAAGGGAAGTGGCATTGCCCGGTAACATAAATCTGGAACAGGGTGAAATCTGGATCACTGTTTTAGGCTTCTAAAACAATCCCTGCCCCTTGGAAGCTGCTGGTGATTTACAAAATTTTGAGAATTACTAATAACCTCAAGTCTGGAGAAAAGCAAATTAAATGAGTAGTCTTGTCTTCTCACTCCTTTGAGTAAGAAAAAAAATGAGTGAAACAGGGGAAGTTTTTGTTGTTGTTTTTAAAGGACTCTCTGACAGAAAAGAAGCCTTCAGGGATACAAATTGAATCAGAGGACTCAAGGGAATCCTCCCATGTGAATGGGTTACTGCACCCCCCGACTAGGTAGATGTGCATTTAACAGAATCTTAGAATTAAGAGCCTGGATGTTTCAAGGAAGCACAACAGGTTAATCTTACTAACATAGGCAAGCATTATAAAGAGAATATTAGCATATCCAGTCACATAAATATAACATTCATATAAAAATTAGTAAGTTAGGTTTACTAACATAGGAATGTCAGGCTGGGTTCAACATTAAAATAAGGTAAAGGGGACTTCCCTGGTGGCACAGTAGTTAGGAATCCACCTGCCAATGCAAGGGATACGGGTTCGAGCCCTAGTCCAGGAAGATCCCACACACCACGGAGCAACTAGGACTGAGTGCCACAATTACTGAAGCCTGCGTACTCTAGGGCCCACGAGCTACAACTACTGAGTCCACGTGCCACAACTACTGAAGCCCGTGTGCCTAGAGCTGGTGCTCCACGAGAGAAGCCACTGCAGTGAGAAGCCCACGCACCACAACAGAGTGGCCCCCACTCGCCACAACTAGAGAAGACCCAACACAGCCAAAAATAAATAAATAAATAAATTTATAAATAAATTTATAAAAATAAATAATGTAAAGGAAAAACATCATATGATTATCTCAATAGATGCAAGCCATCTAAGCCAGGCAAACAATCTTAGATAAGAATAAAAGGGAGTCAAAGTTATGCACATTAAATCAGAGCTTAAAAGGTCTGGGCAAAGTTACAAGATAAAAATAAAAGCATGATAATTATGTAAACATACTGTAGCAAACTAGTGAACTGACACAAAGAATAAGAAGAGAAAGAGCATGCAGAAGATGAAGAACCCATAACCTACAGGACAGAAGGAAATAACTCACATGTACTTCAAGTTGTAGAACTTAAATAAAATAAGAGCTCAAAGACAAGATAATATTAAAACACAGAAGAAGGGTAAATTGCAGACCTAAGGAAATAAATTGACTAAAACAACATATATAGAGAACAAATTACAAATTAGAAACAGAATAAAGATAGTTAACAAATAAGTTACATAATAGAAAAACTTCAGATAATCAGATTAAGTGCAGATGAAAAAG
This sequence comes from Neophocaena asiaeorientalis asiaeorientalis, assembly GCF_003031525.2. Classification (NCBI taxonomy): domain Eukaryota; kingdom Metazoa; phylum Chordata; class Mammalia; order Artiodactyla; family Phocoenidae; genus Neophocaena; species Neophocaena asiaeorientalis. Next base: position 550,552 of record NW_020175439.1, on the reverse strand, counting down.
ACTAGTCAGATGAGCTAATAGGTATGGAGCTAAAAAATCTCCCCAGCATAATGATAATTAGTACCCCTGAAATAGAGCACTGAACAAATAGAGTGGAAAAAAAGTATTCAAAGATATGAGAAAAGAAAATTTACCTGAAATCAAGAATCTAGAGATAGAAAATACCCTGCTAAATTTAGAGAGGGAAAAAGTAGAATAAGATGTGATACTATACTATCCTCAACTTTCAAAGTAGGAAGTCACTTGACACCATCTAAAGACTGAAAAAAGAAAAACCATAATTTCTCCAACTTAATGTTTTTCTTGTTGTCTTTTCTTAGCCTTAGAGAATTATTTTCAAAAATTTCTCTTCTGGTGAAGAAACATTTAGCATATTCTCCAGTTTAATTTATTTCTTTTTCCTTTATTAAATTCTAATAAAGTTAAAATTTAATGCTTTTATTTAAAAAATAATAGCCCATTTTTGTAAAGGTATTACTATCACAAATTTATACACAGGAGGAAAAGTAGGTAGGTAGATAGTAAGCTACATCTCTGGAATGATGTTAACGTAGGAGTAATACTATTTTCAGCCTGGGAGGTGTTTGAAATATGTATCAGTCAGGGTCTAGCCAGGAGAGAGAAACCAGACTAGCTATTTTTAAATTTATTTATTTATTTGTCCTTGGCTGTGTTGGGTCCTCGTTGCAGTGCACAGGCCTCTCACTGCGGTGGCCTCTCCCGTTGTGGAGCACGGGCTCCAGGCGGGTGCGCTTCAGTAGTTGCGGCAGGCAGGCTCAGCATTTGTGGCTCATGGTCTCTAGAGCGCAGGCTCAGTAGTTGTGGTGCATGGGCTCAGCTGCTCCGCAGCATGCGGGATCCTCCCGGACCAGGGCTTGAACCTGTGTCCCCCGTGCCGGCAGGCGGACTCCCAACCACCGCGCCACCAGGGAAGCCCCAGACTAGTTATTTTTAATGGAAAGAATTTGATATAAAGTATTGTTAACAGATATTAAACTGGCAAAATAGGATACTAAAGTTTTTACAGAGGTAACAACTGTGGGAAGCAGCTACCATTCTTAAGGCTGAAGGACATAGGAAAGAGGTTGGAATTATTAAAATATATAAACTCACAAGAGGGTCCCTGTGGAGTTTAAACTCAGGTCTCTGAGAAGGGGGTGCTGCTTAGGCTGGTATGAATGCCTATGACGTTAGAGGATGGGCCCTGTGGGCCTGGGACTCAGACACCAGGTGCTGATGTCTCTGAGGAGGGCACAACCAGGCTATCTGGGATAATATGTGAGCTAAATAAAAACAGTATTATTTTGTTCTAGATGGCTAACCAGAACAGGGAGTACCTTTCCACTTATTAGAAGTCTTCCTCTTTGTCCCTCAATAGGGCTTTTAAAAAATTTTTGTTCATACTGATCTTGTGCACTTCTTAAATTTATTGCTAGCTATTTTAGTTTAGTTTTGTTCCTGTTAATGAAAGCTTATCTTCCACTTTATCTTTTAACTGGTTATAGTTTGTAATATGAAAGCTTTTGATGTTTAGATATTAATTTAACATCCAGAATCCTTACTAAAATTTTGTTATTGTTGTCATAGTTTTTTACCTCCACAATATTTAAACCTCTTCTAAATAGCTCTTACAGAAATCTGCTTTGCATTTTTATGTGTGGAACTATTGCCAGCACGCTGATTTCTCTTTATTGCCAAGTACCATTACTTTTCCTGAACTACTATTGTAAAGATATCATTACTGGTCTCCCTGCTTCTACCCCATTCCCATCACCAATTTATTCTCAGCACAATTGCTAATGTAATCTTTTAAAAACATAAATCGTGTTACTTTCCTGCCCAAAATCCTTAAATGATCATCCACTGTTCTTAAAATAAAATCCAAATTCCTTACCATAAACTATAGGGCTCTATGTCTCAGTTGGCTTGCGCTGCCATAACAAAATGCCATAGACTGGGTGGCTTAAACAACAGAAATTTATTTTCTCTCAGTCTGGTGCTAGGAAGTCCAAGATCAAGGTGCCAGCTAGTTTGTCAGCTCCTGGTGAGGGCTGTCTTCCTGGCTTGTAGATAGATGCCCATCTTCTTGCTTTGTCCTCATATGGCATTTCCCACTGTTTGCGTGTGGGAGGAGGGAGGGTGGAAAGGAGGAAGGGGGTGTGGAGAGAGAGAGAGTTCACTTTCTCTTCTTAGAAGGCCACTAATCCCATTACCCTCAGGACCTAATGTACCCCTAATTACCTCCAAAAGCCCCCACCTCCAAATACTATCACATTAGGGGGCAGAGTTTCAACATATGAATTGTGCGGGGTCGCGAGCATTTAGTTCATGACACTCTAAAATGATCTGGTCCCTGCCTGTCTCTTCAGCCTCTTCTAAAGGTGCTCTCCAGAGTTCCCTAACACACTGGCCTCTTTTAAATGTCTCGGACAGGATGACACATTCAAGCTCCTTTCTATTTATTCTCTCTGCCTAGAGGCTTTTCGTTCTGCTCTTCATATGAGAGATTTCTTATCATCTTTTAGGACTCAGTTTAAATATCTCTTTCTCGGAATCCACATGTATGAGCAAGTCTCCTATAATTCTCTGTCAACTCATTGGATTTATTTATTTATTAATCTATTACAAATATGTATTATAGTTTACTACAAATGTGTATCTACATATATGTGTACATAATTTTATTCTGTCTGCTTTTGTATATGTTCAGAATTCTCTGTAATAAAAAGTGTGCTTTTTTAATGGAAGAAAATCCTATGTTTTTAAAAACTTGTTAGAGTCACAGTCAAGCTTTTGCTTTTGCTTGATCATATTGAGAAAATCATACTCACATACACTGTTGTATTTTGACAATACCTTTCAGAATTAAGAGGCACATACCTCTGATGCCATAATTCCAGTCCTAGGAATGACTTTTACATGAGTGTAAAGACATTGATACATGGATTTTCATTGCAGAACAGCAAAGGTTTGAAAACAATCAAAATATCCATCAATAGGGAGGGGACTAGTTTAGTGAATTATGGTATAATCATACTCTGAACTACTCACTTATTAGAGAATGGAGCAGTTCTATATGCAATGACATGGAATGATTTCCAAGTAAGAAAGCAAGGTACAGACCATTGTTCCATACTAAGCATGCCATTGTTTGTGTACTCCCCAGAGATATACTGGAATTTATCTAGATTATCTTTGGAAAGATAGATCAGAAACTAGCAACAGTGTTTGCTTCAGGGATAGGAAACCAGATGACTGAAGGTTTGAGGGTGGGATGGAGAATTACTTTTTCACTGAAAGAATAATAAAAAATGCTATGGGGTAGAGGTGAATGACTGATTCTGGCTGAGATTATGGGGAAGACTTTTTGGAGAACAAAGATAATAAGAGCTTAGTATTGCTTTTATCTAATAAAAATAGGAAACATATTAACAGGTAGCTATAATAGATATTGCTATGAGAGATATAAATTTCACTTATAAGTAGAAATACTATCTGGATTTATTTATTTATTTATTTTTAGGTGGTGATAGTGGACTGGATGGGTTAGGAGGACCAGGTGTACAACTAGGAAGCCCAGATAAGAAAAAGCGCAAGACAAATACCCAGGTAAATTGGCATTTTCTTTAATAACAGTTTTTCTTCACTGATATGATCAGGCTATGAGGTAAATTTAACTTTCGTCATGGGTTTTGTTTCCTATCCTAATTCAGAACCTAGTAGTGAATTCTGCAGTGATTTGTTTTTTGGGTTTTTTTTTTGCTTTGCAGCTAGCGGCTATTATTGGACTGTAAGCCTAGAGTGAATATTGCAAGAAGGAAGTGTAGGCAGATAAATTAAAATGCTTACTCTTAAAGCTAATTTAAAAGGAATAGATGCCTGTACTTTTATGAAAAGATTTAAAAATATATGGACACAAGTTTAACTTGGAGTAATGTTCAACTATTATAATAAATCAGTAATATGTACATATCATGAAGCAATCATGATGGAAGCATCTTTTGTCTGAAACCTTTGGTTGTAATAGACAGTTATAAATACAGACTTTCTTGGTTTTATCCTCTGTAAATTTGAAGCACTGTTTTTATTATATAGACTGCAAGTAACTATGAAATGTGTACAGATTACCTGTTTCCATTTCGGCCACACTGTTAAGCTTGCAGTTGTGACTAAAACTGGCAGTTTATTTTTCCAGTCTGAGGCCTAGGCCTTAGTGCTTTGGGAATACTTTAATAGCTAACTCTCTGAAGTTAAGCTAGGGAAAGAAATTTAGATCCTGTTTACTGTTATTTCATTTTATGGCTGTTTGGAGGTATAAAGGTGCTTTCAGTTAAAATTTTAAGTGAAAGATTCTAGAGTTACAGGCAAGCATATTCAATGAAAATTATGGTACTGAAGCTTCTTTTGAAGGCTGAATACTTCTAGGGTTTGTAACAATTGATTTGAGCTCAAAAAAGTACACCTTATTTCCTTTCCTAAATGAAAGAAACCTACACAGTTTTATCATTAAATATAAATAGAAACATTATTTGGAATTGAAAGGTCAGGTGAAGAATTAAATTTTTGTAACACTTCAAAAGAAATTTAAAACTAAGTTCATAAATGTTAACATTTATGACTTCTTTGATCAAAAGCATGTATTTTACATTCTCATTTCAGGGGCCTTCTTTTTCTCCATTGTCTGAGTATGCGCCACCACCAAATCCAAACTCTGACCATCTAGTGGCTGCTAATCCATTTGATGACAACTACAATACTATTTCCTATAAACCACTACCTTCGTCAAATCCATATCTTGGCCCTGGTTATCCTGGCTTTGGAGGCTACAGCACATTCAGAATGCCACCTCACGTTCCTCCAAGAATGTCTTCCCCATACTGTGGTCCTTACTCACTCAGGAATCAGCCACACCCATTTCCCCAGAATCCTTTGGGCATGGGTTTTAATCGACCTCATGCTTTTAATTTTGGGCCACATGATAATTCGAGTTTTGGAAACCCATCTTATAATAATGCACTAAGTCAGAATGTTAACATGCCTAATCAACATTTTAGACAAAATCCTGCTGAAAACTTCAATCAGATTCCTCCACAGAATGCTAGCCAAATATCTAACCCTGACTTGGCATCTAACTTTGTCCCTGGAAATAATTCAAATTTTAGCTCTCCATTAGAATCTAATCATTCTTTTATTCCTCCCCCAAACACTTTTGGTCAAGCAAAAGCACCACCCCCAAAACAAGACTTTAGTCAAGGAGCAACCAAAAACACTAATCAAAATTCCTCTGCTCACCCACCTCACTTAAATATGGATGACACAGTGAATCAGAGTAATATTGAATTAAAAAATGTTAATCGAAACAATGGCGTAAGTCAAGAGAATAGCCGTTCGAGTAGCACTGAAGCTACAAACAACAGCCATGCAAACGGGACACAGAATAATCCACGACAACCTAGAGGTGCCGCAGATACATGCACCACTGAGAAAAGCAATAAATCCTCTCTCCACCCAAGCCGTCATGGGCATTCTTCTTCTGACCCAGTGTATCCTTGTGGAATTTGTACAAATGAAGTGAATGATGATCAGGATGCCATCTTATGCGAAGCCTCTTGTCAGAAATGGTTTCATCGGATCTGCACTGGAATGACTGAAACAGCTTATGGCCTCCTAACAGCAGAAGCATCAGCAGTATGGGGCTGTGATACCTGTATGGCTGACAAAGATGTCCAGTTAATGCGCACTAGAGAAACTTTTGGTCCCTCTGCAGTGGGCAGTGATGCTTAATCACAGGCATTAACTACAGTGGTTTTTTTCTCCTGTGTATTACAGAGGTTCAGTGACACAGGATTTTAATGTTTTACATTATTTTTTTAAATGCACACACACAAAAAATTATTTACCTTTTAGTTTTTATTAATAACCACTTCATTGCTAGTGCAGACTTTGTATTGTTTTTGTTTGCTATCTTAAATAAGAATAATGTATATGGGGGTACATTAGAAAGTAATATACAAGTGAATTTTAGTTTGTAATCATGAACATAAAAGCCTCTTGAAGCTTCAAGATAATATATAGCAAATGTAGGCAAGTTTTGACTTTTAAAAGTTAGAATCCTTGAAAAAATGTATCAGTTGACCCTTGAACAACAGAGGTTTGAACTGCCTGGGCCCACTGATTTTCAATAAACACATACTATAGTACTACATGATCCACGGTTGATTAAATTCCAGGATGCGGAACCACAGTTTTGGGGGGCTGACTATAAAGTTGTATTCAGATTTTTGACTGTTAGGGGGTCGGCACCCCTAGCCCCCGCGTTGTTCAAGGGTCAGGTGTATTCCAGTGCTGAACTTTGGCAATATCAAATTAAATATTTAGTTCAAAAAAATATTTGAGGATCCATTTAACATGTTTTCAGAAAGAATATATGTAGCTAAAACATGGAAGAAATCATACATTTCAATGAGTGTTTTAAAAAATAATAGAGTATGACACCAGATTCATCCCATATTAGGGTCCTTGAAATTAGTGACCTTCGTATTATCAACTCAGTCTTTCCAGGATGTCTGTTTGTACAGATACGAGACAGATGTTAGCATATAGTAGATGTTCAATAAGTATTTGTTGATTAACTTGTGGATTGTACCACATGAAATTGCTAACATTAGATCAGTTGAAAATTGACTACAATTAGTAGAGTTGTCATAAAGGATTTTTTAGTTGTGCTATTTAGAAATATAACAGTATTATGCTCTTCACTCTTCAGTTTGATTATTGAGTTGTTTTGTTATTGTTTTCCAGAGAAATAAATAATACAGTATCCTCAGAAGAATTGTGAATACTTTTCTTAATATCATTTCAAACCAGGGACATATTGCAAATGAGATAGGTAGAAACATCAATTTGGCCTTAGAGGGCTCTACTGGCCAAAGAGTGGTGGGTTGAAAAATCTTGTTCTGGGGATCTGAAAATTAAAACTGAGCCTCAGGGGAGTTCAAAATCCATTTTAAGCAAAGATCAATGAAGAGCCAAGATGAGAGCTTACTCACAGTTCGAGGCCCTGCAGCAGACAGGAGTTTCCGCTGTGACTGGGGAAAGAGTAAAAATGGACCTGAGAGTATTCTCTTGAGAGATGATTAAGAATGGAGACAGTTGGAGGTGCACTAATTAAGATTTGAAACAACAGAAGCCTGTTTTTGGAGTGGATCATAACCTGTGACCCAAAAAAAGGATTCTATATGACAATTGATAATAATTTATACAATGGTTGGATGTTGGTAAATCTCCCAAACTTGAACCATCGTTGTGACCAAAAAAGTTCTGAAGACTACGTGGTGACCTGCAAAAGGGATACTTTAAACCTTGGTGAAATGACAGCAGCAGCAATATTGCCAAGAAATTTAAATTATGCATGAAAATTTTGATTATAGTCCTTCGGTTAATAAACATGAACCCACACTTTTACATGACAGCACTGGTGTCACATGTCACAAGCCACTAAAGCAAAATTAATTGAATTATTCAATTCTGTTGTTTACAGTGTAGTCACCAGAACTTTATCCAGTGAACTGGTATAGTTTTCATCATTTGGAGATTTTTCTAAGAAACTTCATATTCTCCAATTGAAAAACAGTAATTGGAGGGTTTGAACAGTTTATACAGCCTAGCAAATGATGAATTTTATAAAAATGAAATATTTAATGTCCTATTAGAAGAAAACTATTAATGCTTGTGATGTGTATTTTGTTTGAATAAAACTTATTTTTTTAAGTAGCGTTTTAATTTTGACCTACAGAAACAGCAATTTCATATGGTACAAGGCAATATAAGGTTTTCTCCATTTACCTGTGACTAGTTAGAGATGAGTACAAGATATTTTAAATATAGTTGTAATATAAATGTCTTTATAGTTTTAGGAAATGAAATGATATAAACTCTAATACTAGGTACTCCTGTGTGTGAAACCTTTACCAGTTGAAGCAGGTAAAAATGCAGTAGTTTGGGCTGACTCTTGACGTTTGGTGTGTTCAGTAGCATACTTGGAGGTCACATGATGCTTACATTGTAGTTTTTGTTAAAGATACATAATTTTCTAAATGTGGAAGGACTTAATTATGTTGTTTTTGAAATCCTGCAGATTTTTGAGATATGATGCACTGTATGCTACATGCCTAGTTCTAGCATCAGATCATGGTTTGTTTTTTATTAATGACTGAATACAGTTAGGTAGATGCTGAGTAGGACCTTCCAGTGTCTTCAGGAGTGAACACTTTACACGGTAGTACTCAAGTTGTGCTCATTGCTAAGACTCATTATGCAGTTTCTAAAGCCCTCTATTGCTTACACGTTTATTAGTAGTTTTGTGAAAATGAAATAAGCTCTCCCAAGTTAGACTAAAAATACTTGATCTATAATGTGATTCTTTTATTTTCCACTTCCAAGTAGTTGTTTTTAAAAACTTACAAACAAGTGAATTTTTATTCTTGTATTTAGGTCTTAAGAGCACCTTACTTAAATACGCATCTGTTAAATTTACAGAAGAAAAACCCGTGGTTGATTTTAACAGTGAATCCTAGGCAAACTACACTCATAGCTGTTGAATGTTTTCATGTATTTGAATTAATTTTCTTACTAGTTCCACATTTGTCTCTCCATAACACTGTCAGAAGTTATCTAGAGGCTTTTTGGTAGGGAAAGTGATGAACTATAAGAATGGCCAGATATTAATTTGCCTAATGTGGTTCAAAGAAGGCTATGATACAAATCAATATGGCTTTCTTAAGACAAGTGATGAGCTGCCCTAAACATTTAAAAAGTACTCAGTGAGGGAAATAAATGCACACAGGTGGCATAATCTTCCAGTAGCATCGCACCTTTTTTGGTGTAATCCTTTTCCATCACTGAAAGGCCTCATCTCACATGCACGCATACACGCAAAGACACACGTACATGCAATTGAGCAGGAAATCTTGGGGTTTCTCCTACATTCTCAAGTTTTGCCAGAGTTCAACCTGGCTATCAGCAGCTGGGCTCTCTCACCAAGGCTAGGTTACTAGAAAGTTTTAAAGTGTCAGTTCCTTTCTCAGAACTTGCTTTGTTCATTTCACTAGAGAATTCCTGATCCACTTGCTTCTAGATGCTACTGGACTCCCTAATGCAGGAACAGCTTAGCTTGCTATAGAAAAATAAATTATTTTTCAGATAGAGTGCTTGGAATTAGATTTGTGATCCATGTTTTCCTTTTGTGTGAAATACTTTAGCATACTGCTATTATGATTCTTGTTATCCAGACTAGAAGATTATGTACATAAAACTGAAGATTTTCTTGTACTAGTGCTTATTCTTCATAGATGAACACAGGATAAAGAAATCCAATTTGTGTGTGTGTGTGTGTGTATGTGTGTGTGTGTGTATGTTTAGACTCCCAACTCTGCCTAGTGGTAGGAAAAAAACGTCAATAATAGGTTACCCTGAAACCTGCTGACTTTAATCATCCAGATAAAATATCAGGAGTTTTCTTCTAATATTCTTTTACATTTGTTTGTCTTGAACAAACTGAGTGCTAGTACTTATTGTCCAACATACTATGGTAATTGTTTGTAATAGTAAAATATATATATAAGCAATGATTTTTAAAGGGAGCTCGAGAGTTTTTGGATTTCTTTTTTGCAGTGTGTAAAGGTTTCATATGCATGAACATTTGTGCTATTTAAGATTTTTTTAATTAAAAAAAAGTTTAATTAAAAGCATCCCGATTCCCAAAGTTCATTTGTAAATAGTGGTTTAGAACTCTGTATAAGATGATTAGATTCTTAGGGATGCTCATAAAGGCTTATTTACACCATCATGTAGTTAACAATATTGTATCATACTGAGTGCTCAGTCCTCTTTAGGGAATCAATCAATGTAGGAAGGAGAAAGAAGCAGAGGTCTTTCCCTTTTTCTGATTTGGTTCAGGAAGGTTGAGTTGTTTGGTGTGTTTCCCAGTTGCCCTCTTCCCATCCTAAACTCTCAAGTGGAATGCTATATAAACCAACTTGCTTTGTGCCTTCCTGGATGCTCTGTACTTCAAAATTTCATATCTTTCCTCTAATCAGAATTCTCATTTCTTTGTTGGCTGTGGTTGGCTAGATTTTGAGGGGACAGTCTTTTGCAGCAAGATTTGAACAAAGATAATGAAGTGGGATTAAATTTCTCTTTTTTTAAAGACTTTATTCAGAATGAATCTTTAATATCTTTGATTTCATACAATATGATCACATTTAGGCACCATGGAAAGCAGTATTTTTATCAAATTGACTGATACGTTCTTGAGAGTACTTCCCAATCTCCTTTAGGTTGTGGAGACTTCTCACAATTCATTTTCCTCTACTTCGGAACTCAGAGATTTTCTTCTCATTTCCAAATTTTAGCAACTTCCCCCTTTTCTCTATTCCATTTATCTGATAAAGCAGCATAGAAGTTATATCTGTAATTTTCCCACTCTTGGTACAGTGATGGGCTTAGAGGCATCCCTGGAGTAAAGGGACTAGGGATGGGATTAGTATCTCCCAAGACAAGGGGTCTAGGGCAAATAAAGGGAAGAAAGTTTTCATTGAAGACTTTTAATGAAACCCAATGGATAAGCTTCGTCTTTGTCATATTTTGTCGAAACACATTACTTGTAATTATATTAAAACTTACTCTAAATACCTGTACTTCTCTTGTTCTGTATGTAGGTGATGTAGATGATGTTGCTTGTTAGTTAAAATATCTTTTACAAAAGAAAGTCCTGCTTCTTATCATGATGTATGTGACTTAAATGACTGTTTCATATTAAAACTATTTCTTCCTTATGTACTGCTTACATATACCTCTTTTTGGGATATTAGTTCAGTACTTTTATACAAATCTGAGTGTGTTCCACATTGGTGACATGTATTTTTGCAGTAAATTTTTGTTTTGTTCTTAGAGCATGTTTAAAGTAACACATGCGCTAGTGCTGTGATCTGTGGCAAAATTACTGTAATTCAAATTGGAAAATAAAATGTTTCCAGACTTTGTCCAACATTTATTCCTATGACAAAGGAAATTACTATGTAATACTAATTATTTCATATGCTGGTATGTTTAAGCTACTCTATGAAGTATGTGAGACATCAATATTTATGGGTTAGTAGATGGCCTGATGTCTTTGAAATGGGAGAGAGGGGTAAAATTTGGTGTTGGCAATTCATAGCACTCATAATACAATAAATACTTCTTAAAAATTTGATCTTCCTCTTACAGTTATAATTTACTAAGGAATTACCTTAATTTGACAGTGCATATTCAATTTTTTTAGCCCATACCATTAAAATTATATATTAGACTTTGAACTTATTCTGATGTCTTCCAACCAAAAAAGATATCATTCACTCCACCGTAACCAAAATAAGTAGTAATGTTAATCTTCATTTATTAATAAACTATTAAAGTACCATAAAACTCCTCTAATTTACTTACAATTTATAACCATTGATACAAAACTTGAATGTTTACTTTGTACTATCTGATGAAAAGATTTGTTAATAAAAGTCATAATCAAGATTTTAAAGAAAAATGTTTAACCTTGGGAAAATTTTAAGCTTTTTAGAGACATTTATTTCAGAATACTAGTTTAAAAGCATTCTTTTGTCATTAAACCTTAAGTACCCAAAAGAATCATAATAGATAATACTTGGAAATTTGTATATTTGAAATTACGTGCTTAACAGAAAAAAAAAAGAATGCTTGTGAGTGCTTAAACTGCATATCTTTTAAAATATTCAAAATTTTAGACTTTTATCAATTTAACCTGAATTAACAAGGTTTTACTATATCAGTGATGTATATTACAAGATTAATGTCTACCAATGTTATTCTAATGATCTCTCTATACAGCATCATTTTTGGCATGGTTGTTGTGGTATATCTTGTACATTTGATTGTTAGCTGTTGATAGAATTGACATAGCAATAAATCTGATTCAGTTCTTAAATTTTAAAAAATGCCAGATACAATACTGTGTCATAATCCCATTATACTTTATTTGAATGCCCAATGTTTTCATGGGTTTCTTTTTTTGTATTAAAAATTTAGTTTTACATGTTAGGGATTTTTTTTCTGGTATTTTCATATACAATCTTTTAGAACTGGGTCTGTTTCTATTTGAATCATAGAAGTTGAAAGAAGTATTCGTATTAAATGATTCATGAATTGCTTTGTGGAAAAATCTGAATAAAATATGAAATGACTAGGTTACCCCCAAATTGTTTATTTTCTTTATGTGGTAAATGTACAGGTTACAGTTTTCAGGGAAATAAAATTGGCTTGGTAACTGATTGGATATAGTAGATAATGGATAGTTTAACTGTCTAAGGGCTTCCAACTATTAAACCAAATAATTCTCAATTCTGAATACTTTTTAATAATTACTATAAATAATGGTAAGCCAATTCTCATTTTTCTTTTTAAGATATTTAACTCTTATAATTTCTTCCTTCTTATCCTTTTTCTTTCTTCCTTAAACACCGTGCTAGAATTTAAAATTGGATGAGTTTAACTTATCTCCACATTTTAGTTTTTTATTCTGTAGGTAAATAGTAAGACGGGTAGAGGTTCTATCAAACAGTCCATGTTATTGTTGGCCATTCTTTTCAGGGATCATGCTAAATGTCATTTGTGCATTGTATAAAGAATGTTATCAGTATATAGACCTACTATTAGTAGAAATTATGTATGGCAGGCTTTCTTGAATAATATGTATTGTAAGTTTGTTTCCTATTAGTGTTATGCTTCAGATTCTTTTAAATAAAGCTAGTTTTTAAAGAGAAAAATAACTGTTTTTTAAATGCTTGACTTTTATCAAGACAAGTAGGGGTTGAACAGTCTTGGCTTTGGGTAGGAGATGTCCTAGGAAACATTAAGCAGGGCAGTAGCGTACAATTTACCAGGAATTTACTTTTGTTGTTGTTTATTTATTTATTTTTGGCTGTGTTGGGTCTTCATTTCTGTGCGAGGGCTTTCTCTAGTTGTGGCAAGCGGGGGCCACTCTTCATCGCGGTGCGCGGGCCTCTCACTGTCGCGGCCTCTCTTGCTGCGGAGCACAGGCTCCAGACGCGCAGGCTCAGTAGTTGTGGCTCACGGGCGCAGCCGCTCCGCGGCATGTGGGATCTTCCCAGAGCAGGGCTCGAACCCGTGTCCCCTGCATCGGCAGGCGGACCCTCAACCACTGCGCCACCACGGAAGCCCAAACCAATATTTTTGGACAGACTTTGCTATATACAACTTGTTTTTCCTGTGAAGTTTATACATAACACTGAGTCCTGAGTTTTCTTAAGAAAATGTGAGCATATCTCTATTTTGATTTTTACAAATTAGGACTCAGTTTTGTTAATAGAAAATTAATTGGAGAGGAGTGCTACAATCTCAGCAGCTTAGTGATCCCTGAAGTAGAGACACCGCTGTAGCAATATTAAGAACAAACTTGCCTGAATGATAAAATTAGTTTTACAAAAGACATCCAAAGTTTGCTTGAAGCAACCATCAGGTGCCTTGAGTAAAAAGAGAATGCATAAAATGTGAATGTATCAGTTGATGCAAATTGGTATTAGAGGTAATAAAAGTGACAAAAATACAAGATAAAATTTGAATGAACAAAAGATTTATTTAAATGTGTGGAAGGAAAAAAAAAACAGGAAAAATGTATCTTACCTGTTGTAGGAAAGAGAAAAGTTGTACAGAGACTTCTGATCAAATAACATGAATTGATGCTCTAAGGTATCCCTTTGTTTCAAACATATAGCAATAATAAATATAAAAAGATACAATTGGGTTCAAAACCAACATAAATACATCCCAGGACAAGAAATAAAGAAAAAAGCATAAATGATGCTGAAGCAGCATCCTGCCTGACTCTGAGTCCAAAGCAGAAATTTGCAGTCAAAAATTCTAACCTGGCAGGGTAATGAGGTCTAAAGTGCTACTACATTTCAAAACTTAAGAGATGCAATAACACAATACTTAATGGGAAATGTATAGCTTTAGATAATTTTTAAGCCCAAAATATAATGCTAAGTGTTGATCTCAAGAGGATAAGAGAAGAATAAAAAATCCTAAGGAAAGTAGAAGGAAGGAAACAATAAAGAAAATAATAGGAAATAAAATAGAAAACAAACACTAGAGAGAAATAATAGGGCCACAAATAGGCGATTTTTATCTTTAAAAGATAAAAGATTTTATTTTATTGGGTTAGCCAAAAAGTTCATTCAGGTTTTACCATAAGATGTTATGGAAAAACCCAAATGAACTTTTTAGCCAACCCATATTTTAAAAGATTAATAATATTGATGAGCCTCTGGTGAAACTGATTTAAAAAGAAATGGCCGACAGAAATAACAGGAATGTAAAAATGGCAAAAAACATAGCACTGCTTTAAGCCTGGAGCGAGCTGGGATTCCTCTGCACTGCTGCCCCACATGTGAAAAAGGTTAAAAAGCAAACCTAGCTCCAACTGATACCTGGGACTCCAGCTTATAGGCCTAACATGGCAGAAGTGCACAGTTTTGTAATTTGCTCAGTTGATAACTGGTGTACAGTATCACCAAAGAATTCGAAACTAAATTAGCATGTAACACTTGGCTGAATTGGAGTCCCTAGGACACAAATTAGAGGCAACTTAAAACTGCTAGAAAGGAAAGGATGAACCTAGAGGAAAGAAACAAAAATAAAGAAAAAAAAACCCACTCTAAATCAAAATTTCAAAACATAAGAAGAAAACTAATGATAAAAACAGCCAACCAACATCTTTTAAAATTTTGATCCACTCAAGATGAAAATGACAGCATAGCCTGAAAAAGGCTTTAAAGAGAAGTACCATTCAGGATCCTGAAAGGTAAACTAAAGAATTAAAATTACAAAAGCCAGTATGTAGATATTCATTCATTCAACATTTACTGAGTGTTATTTATATGTCAGGCACTGTTGTAAATGCTAAGAATATAGTGGTAAATCAAACAGACAAAAATCACTACACTCATGAAGTTTCTATTCTGTAGAGACAGAAAATAAGTAAACTAAAAGTGTATTAGAGAATAAGTGCTAAGAAGAATAAAAAAGGGAATGGGATAGGAAATGCTGAGCCTGGTAGGGTGAGAGGTGCTAGATCAAATAGTAAGAGTATGTTTCATTTCGTAAGAAGCTGCCAAAGTGTCCTTCAAGTGGCCGTACCATTTTGCATTCCCACCAGCAATGAATGAGTTCCTCCACATCCTCACCAGCATTTGGCGTTGTCACTGTTCTGGATTTTGGCCATTCTAATATGTGTGTAGTAGTGGTATCTCATTGTTTTAGTTTGTATTTCCCTGATGACATATGATGTGGAGCATCTTTTCATATGCTTATTTATCAACTGTGTATCTTCTTTGGTGAGCTGTCTGTCAAGGTTTGGCTCATTTTTTAATCAGGTTGTTTGTTTTCTAATTGTTTCCATTTTAAGAGTTTATGTATTTTGGATAACAGTCCTTTATCATATGTATCTTTTGCAAACATTTTCTCCCATTCTGTGTCTTGTCTTTTCATTCTCTTGATAGTAGTGTCACCCACAGAGCAGAAAAATTTTATTTTAATCAAGTCCAACTTATCAAGTATTTCTTTCATGAATCATGCCTTTGGTGTTGTACCTAAAAATTTATCACCAAATTCAAGGTCATCTAGATTTATGTTATCTTCTAGGAGTTTTATAATTTTGCTTTTTACATTTAGGTCTGTGATCCATTTTGAAATCACTTTGTGAAGGTTATAACCGCTATGCCTAGATTCACTTTTTTGTATGCGGATGTCCAGTTGTTCCATTTGTTGAAAAGACTGTCCTTTCTCCAACACATTGCTTTTGCTTCTTTGTCAAAGATCAGTTGACTGTATTCCTGTGGGTATATTTCTGGGTTTTCTATTCTGTTCCACTGATGTATTTGTCTATCCTTTCACCAATACCACACTGCCTTGATTATTGTTCTTCAAACTTGATCTATAAATTTAATGCAATCGCAATCAAAATCCTAGCAAGTTATTTTGTGGATATTGACAAATTGATTTTACAGTTTATATGGAGAGGCAAAATACCCAGAATAGTCAACACATTACTGAAGGAGAACAAAGTTAGAGGACTGACACTACCCAACCTCAAGACTTGGCACAAGGTTGGCTAAGTCTTCTTGGAGATTTCTAGGGTGGTAGTATGTCTGGCTTTATAGAATGAGTTAGGAAATATAGTCTCTGTCTCTATCTTCTGAAAGAACTGTAGAGATTGGTATAATTTCTTCCTTAATGTTTGGTAGAATTCACTAGCGACCCCCATCTGGGCCTGGAGCGATCTCTTCTGGAAAGTTATGGATTATTGACTCAATTTCTTTAATAGATATAGGCCTATTCAGATTGTCTATTTCTTCTTGTGTGAGTTTTGGCAGATCATGTCCTTCAGGGAATTGGCCCATTTCTTGTAGATCATCAAATTTTGTAGGCATAGAGTTGTTCATAGTATTCCTTTGTTATCCTTTCTATATCCATGTTGTCTGCAGTGATATCCCCTCTTTCATTTCTCATATTACTTATCTGTGTCCTCTCCCTTTTCTTCCTTAGGTAACCTGGCTAAGGGCTTGTTGATTTTATTTTCAAAGATTTTATTTTCAAAGGTTTGTTTTATTGATTTTTTTAAAATTTCATTGATTTATGCTCTAATTTTTAATTATATCATTTTTTAATGCTACTTTGGATTTAATTTGCTTTTCTTTTTCTAGCTGCCTAAGGTAGAAGCTTAGTTGATTGATTTTTAAATCTTTCTCTAATATATGCATTTAATGCTGTAAATTTCTCTCTACTCCGTTAAACTCTGATAAAACCCTAGCAGGTTAGGCTCTGGTTAAATAGTTTCTCCCGGGGTCAGATCTTGCTGAGAACAAATGCTTTGGCATATTTCAAAATGGTTCCTTTTCCCTTCCCCCTGCTGGGAGCATGAGAATATTTTTGTGCAGTATTCACTGTGAGAACCTGGTAGAACTTCAGGAAGTAAAACTCACAAAAGGGTTGGGGGCTCCCTGATGACTGGGGTCCCTCTGGAGTTTTTATCTCTCAGACTTGCCCACAGTGGGCCTGCAGCAATTTGTCAACTACATTCAGGTTTTCCTACCTCGGCACTAGTTCCCACGGAGGTTTCTGCTCTGATTGGTTGTGAATCTCTATAGATACAATCTTTCCCATCAGGGGCGCAGGGGTTTGCCCTGTGACCTCACTTTTCTTGTGGAGCTAAGAAGAGTTGTTGATTTTTCATTTTGTTCAGCTTTTTACTTGTTGGGATGGAGTGGTGACTTCCAAGCTCTGTACATGCCAGATCAGAAACTAGAAGCACTTAAAATTTTTTTTAAAAACTGATACGCTAAAACAAGTCTAATAGGAAAAATCATTGAGATCTATACTTTGTAAATGTCAATCTAAGATATTTGGGCCAACATAAAAGGAAAAGTATAAATGGATAGTTCACACTGTCCACATGAGCTCTACCTATATATTCTTGTCTAGCTGTAAATCACATTGTGTTTTTCTAAAGAGCAAATTTAAAATAGTAAAATAGCGAATGCATTTAAAACCTAGTACCTAGATTTTGCTCTTGAAAGCTATCCCCCGTTAAAAAGAACTAATGGTTCTTGGAGAATGACTGATTCCGTTTCCCAGAGGAGAAAAAAAAAAGGAAAAAAATTCAAACTGGGTCTAAATCATTTTTGTTCCAAGAATAAAGGATTTTGAAAAGGCTGGGGTGGTGTTAAAAAAGTCATAAATCAGCCTTTCCCAATGGCCAAATTTGACAGTTTGACCATCAAAAAATAAACAAATTTTAGTTAATTCATTTTAGGTGAAGAATAATAAATCAGATTTAATTTTTGCTTCATAATGTACATTTTCACTCCCTAAGAGCCTCACAATACATAAGGAGAAAATAAGGACCCTTCTCTATTATAGAGCTTGTTTTTAAAAATTTTACTTTAATTTTGTAATATTTGTTACATAAAAAATGATACAGATATTTGTATATGTACGTTATGAATCAAAAGATGAATAAGGCAAATCCATCACCAAAATTAGAGAGAGAAAAAAATTGGCAATTTCTTTGATGGTCTCTGATGGCATGCTTTGTTGTAATGAACAAAATCAAACAAAAAATAATTTGGGGTGTTCTCTCGATTTTCCTAGGGAACCAGCCAATAGGACCTGGACCTCCTGTCTTCCGGTGGGAGGGGCTGCATCTGACGCAGCTTGCCAGGGTACTAGTAATATTTTTCTTCCAACTAAATCTTTCCATGTGAATCAAGGTCTCCAGATATTGGGTAGCTGGCTTTCACAGATAAGTCTTGTAGTTTGCACCTAAACCAAGATTGCCTGGGTCCCAATAACTTCCCTCCCAAAAAGGTTCCTTTCATGTTTGCCCTATAAGAAGGGAGAACAGCAAGGGGATGGAATTCCTCTCCTGTAATGCAGAGCTACACTGCAGATGGAGCATAGTGCTCTGGCCCCAGTGTGTTTCTCCTTGGGATGATGGGAGAATGGGGAAACCTGTGGTTTTTCTTGGCTTTGTTTCTCCTTTCCTCCATTAAAACCTATCTCTTAACCTAGTGGGTCACAGACTTTGGTATGTATCAGCATTACCTGGTGGGCTTGTTAAAACACAGATTGCTGGGCCACAGTTCCAGATTATCTGGTCCAGCAGGTCTGGAGTGGGGTCTGGGAATTTGCATTTCTAGCAAGTCCCCAGATGATGCTGATATTGTTGTCAGGGGACCACACTTTGAGAAACTTTGTCTAAATTCATGCAGTGTGTCTATGTAGAAATCAGCTTTTCTGGCTACCACAAAGGGTGTCATTTGCAAGACTTTCACCTAGGAGTTAACCATTATCCTTTCTTACACCTTAACTTGTACCACATATGTATAGATAGGAATCCTTAACCAACAGATTTGGTTTTCATTATTTTCAAGTTTTATATAAATGGCATTGTTCCTTAAGGGTCTTATAAGACTTGCTTTTTTCCACTCATCCATCCAGTGTAAAGTAAAATTAATTCATTTTTACTGTTGTATGATATTCTTTTGTATGAATATACCTATTGATAGATATTTGGCTTGTTTTTAGGTTTTTGCTAGAAGCTGCTATGAACAGTTACTTCTTTACCCAATCATAGAGTTACACTCTCTTTAAGAAAGGACCCAATCTAGAGGAAACCCTCCGTCCCTTAGATCTTCCCTCCAGTTCTGACACCCCCTTACTGAGAATCAATGTGGTGTGTGCTCAATGACTAAATAAACTCAACTTGTTCAACTACAGGTGCCCCTGTGGTCTTTGACTGAAGGGCATTGAAAAAATATATATCTTGCCATTCTTTATTGTGCCTTTTGGTGAGCACCAGTTCTTAATTTTAGTTCGTTTTCAATCTTTTTCCTTTAGGGTAAGTGCTTTTTTTTTTTTTTTTTTTTTTTAAATAGTTTTGGGGGGTATACTTTATTTAATTTATTTATTTATTTATTTGCGGTACGCGGGCCTCTCACTGTTGTGGCCTCTCCCGTTGCGGAGCGCAGGCTCCAGACGCGCAGGCTCAGCGGCCATGGCTCACAGGCCCAGCCGCGCCGCGGCATGTGGGATCCTCCCGGACCGGGGCACGAAGCCGTGTCCCCTGCATCGGCAGGCGGACTCTCAACCACTGCGCCACCAGGAAAGCCCCTAGGGTAAGTGCTTTTGATGTCATACTTAAGAAATGCTTTCTTACTCCAAGATCATACAAACACACACATGTATTTGTGTATGTGTATATATAGAGTATATATATGTTTTAAGCTTGTATGTCTTTAGTTCATCTGAAATTCATTTTTGTGTGTGACACCATATGCATGTAGAGAGCCAATCCCATTTTTTCCCATATGGTGACGATTTCTCCTAGCACCCAATGTATTCAATAGTCATTCCTTTCTTTGCTTTTCCCCACTTATGTGCACAGTCACTTTTGCCATAAATCAAATTTCCATCTGCACTCGAGTTAGATTAAGATTTTTTGTTTTTTAAATCTAATAGGAAACACAGATTAAGACTTTTAAGACTGAATTAGTTTCAAGGCTTGTTAAACACTTTTTAGATAAGTACCTGTCTTGAAACAATGTATAAAGATTAATGGTGTTTTAAATTGGTATCAGCTGATGTAATGATTCAGCAATAAAACTGATCAAGTTTTTTTTAAAAAAAGACATAACTCACTCAGAGTGTAAAAAGTTTCATAAGACTGGTAGTCAGGGGAACAATGTCACTACAGAGGTTTGTATGTGCTTAACAAAGTGATTGCTAACGAATTTTCCTGAAACTCCGAAACAGAACAAAGTATCCTTTTTATTTTCTATACATATATTATATCACTTGTGTTTTTATATAGTGGCAGAATCTACACTTTAACATTTTATATAATAGGAATGCATAAACTCTGTCTTTTGAAGACACAGGAGAGTTTGAAACAAAATGGTAAAAGTAGGAATTGAACACAAGGGGGAAAAATTGCCAAAAGCAACATAAAAAAGAATCTATAGGATTGATTGTTAGGTTTCTCCGATTAGGAGGACAAGCGAAAAGAAGTCTAACATGGCCCCAGTATTCAAAGTTACAGATCCTTGAGATGATGAACAGCTGACAAAATTAGGTAAGGTAGTGAGGGGTGCTCTGTTTGGGGGGTAAAAGATGATTTTTTTTTCCTCCCAAGTCTGCTGCTCCTTAGCTTTCCTCAAGGACTTTTTCAGGAGCTTTTAAATTTGTATTAATGACTTCCGAAAGTAAAATGTTAAAAATCCCCATTCCTAGATGGCAAATAGTTTGTAGATGCTTAATTTTCATGTCCTTTTTTTTTTTAACATCAAATTCCAGTAATTTATAAACTGTGTCTCCAGAAAGCATCCCAAGGAAAGAACATTGGAATAGGAGTTAGGGGGTCAGGATCTTAATCACAGTTCAGCCGCTAATCCATGTGGCAATGGGGTTGGGTATATGGATCTCAGATTCCTTAAATACTGCATGTGGGAATACTACATGATCTTTAAGTTTCCTCTCAGCGCTAAAATTACAAATCTCCTTAAACAACTGTAAAACATATCCGTGTCAATTCAACTTATCCTACAGTTGAGTTGCAGCCAAGCATTCGCCAGGTGAGTCATATGGTCGTTTCTCGCCAGTTCTCAAACCAAGGAAAGAACCCTACCTACATGCTTGTGACGGGCTTTAGGTTGATAGGATTTTAAGGACTACAATAATACAGGCAAGCTCCTAGGCCAGAAGGTCAGTATGAGCTGGAAACTTCCAAAACAGGAACACCAAATGGTGCTAACTTCTACAGCCCCCGTCAGAACAAACAAAAGGCCAGGGCTGCAATGGCGCGTGAACGTCGCACCTGCTTCTCGCGGGTTACGCTTTCCCACATCCTTTTTTGCATTTTCAAGCGTGAAGCTCTTTTTTTGCTTAAGCGGAAGTGGGTCTGCTACTTCGCAGATTCGCTTGGACTGCGGGTGAGAGATAAGACCTCAGGTAACGGTAACACTCCCGCCAGGGGCGCCCAAGCAGTGGCGACCGGAGTCCGCAGGTCGACCGCAGTGGCGCGCCCGGGGCACGCTGGGAACGGGAGAGGGTGGTGCCGCGGCCCGGCCTGACCCGGAAGGGTTGGCCTGTGGTAACCCCGGCTTCCCTAGCAACCGAGCGGGCGCGCGTCCTCCCCAGCCTCTCCGGACGCCTCCCGGGATGCCTCTGCAGGTTAGCGACTACAGCTGGCAGCAGACGAGGACTGCGGTCTTCATCTCTGTGCCCCTCAGAGGCGTCAGCGTCAGGGACGCGGACGTGTTCTGCACGGAAAACTATCTGAAGGTAGGAAAGCGAGTCGTGCCAGCCGGCAGGGTGGGGGAGCCGGGGGTGTGGTCCGAAGCGGCTGCAAGGGCGCGGCTATGGACCTGCAACAGGCGCGTCCTTGCAGATAAGCATCCTAAAATTTTAGTCCTATTAAAAATAAAACAAAGCAAAACAAACAAAACAAAATACGAATCCCATACAGGTGACACCTCGTCTGTAGACAGATGTCACCAGGTCAGAGATTATTTTATCCAGGATTTCCTCATATGCCGTGCTTTTATCGTGACCTGGAATATATTTATAGAAGGAATTTAAGAAAATGATTTAGGCTTATTTCTTATCACTTATTTCTTAACGGGAGTGTCTTTCATTTGTGTAACTAAATGGACTTCCGTTTTCCCCCTTCTGAATAGGTGAACTGTCCTCCATTTTTATTTGAGGTGTTTCTCTATGCTCCCATAGACGATGAGAGCAGCAAAGCCAAGATTGGAAATGACACTATTGTTTTCACTTTACACAAAAAAGAAGCGGCCATGTGGGAGACCCTTTCTCTGTCAGGTGGTAAGTTCTTTACTAAAAGACGTTCAGCTGGTTGTGCTTTTATACTTTATACCATTTAAAATTTTCTCTTTCGAAATTTATGTTGCTATTCTAGGAAAACGAAACAGACACATAGCATGATTTAAAAGAGTTAGTGCTTCAGCTGCCTCTTAAAATAAATCACCTAATTCCTGAGTAATCGAATTACTCAAAAATTAGAGTCCGTTAATACTAGCTTTTAAAGGATGTGGGCTCCTATCTTCAGGGGATAAGGCCTCCCAGTATGGCCTTTATTTAGCACTCATTTTGTATTAGGCATTAGTTCATCTGTTAATCCTCACAACAATCTATCACTTAGGTACCCCCCCCCCTTTTTTTTTTTTAAGGTGAGGCTACTGAGACACAGAAGGGTTGAGTAATTGCCAAAGGTCACACAACTAGTAAGTGGCAGACAAGAAGTGGAGTCTTAGGGCTTCTTTGGTGGTGCAGTGGGCGAGAGTCCGCCTGCTGATGCAGGGGACACGAGTTCGTGCCCCGGTCCGGGAAAATTGCGAGGCCCGCGTACCGCCAAAAAAAAAAAAAAAAAAAAAAAAAAAGTGGAGTCTTAGCAGTTTGACTCTAGAGCAGTGTTTCACCTACGGAACTTTTACAGAATACAGATGTCTGAATCTCACCCTAGACCAATCAAATCAGTTTCTGGGAGTGAGACTGAGACCTAGGTACTGGTAGTTTTAAAAACGCTTTTTGGGAATTATAATGTACAGTCCAAGTTGAGATCCCCCATTCTCTGTACTCTTAATCAGTATTCTTCTGCCAAGATCAGCTTTGTGGGTCAGTAATTGCCCTATACTGCTTTAACTCTGTTATCTTCCTCCCTGATCTAGTTGTCATGTTTTCTTGTGTTTTCTATCTACTGCCTGATATTTCTCTTAGGTCTTTGGCGTTAAGTCTTGAGTTAGGACTATTGAGAAATGGGGAAATGGCAGCCATTCTTTATGTTAATGTTTTCTTGGTATCTTGCTGTGGAATTTAATTTTTTAATCCCTAGGACCAGGTGGAATTTTTCTCTAAAATGTGGTATTCAGCTCAGAAAATACTGGTTAAGGTAGGTTACCATAGCCAGCTAACTTTAGTTCTTTATTGAGCCCCAGAATAACTGAGGAGTTTTTAAAAACCAGATACCTGCTCTCCTACCCCTGCCTTCCTTTTTGATTCAGGTCTGAGATGGGGCCTGGGAATATGTCATGAAACACACCCAGGGTGTTCTGACTTCGTACCTAAGATTAAATGTAAATACTTTGATTTATTTCAGCTGTTGTTGATAATCTTAATTTTGAAGTTAGATGGGACTAGAACCATCATCTGTTATAATGGCTTCTTTTAAAATAAACAGATTGGGGGTTGAGAACTCCCCAGATGATTATGATGCCTGGCCAGGTTTGAGAACCACTGACGTGTGTGTGTGTGTGTGTGTGTCTTGATTTCCCCAGGTAACGTTTTGTCCACCAACTTTTTAGGCTATAAAGAAGAGTCATATCCATAAACCTGTTACTTTCCCCTGTTTCTGACATGAAACACTTTCTTCTATGTCAAATTCCCTTCTTAAACTGGTTGGCCACTTTATTCAGGAGTGGGAAGGGAATTTTCTAATCATAACCTTCCTCTCTAATTTAGATATCTGCTTTCATTGCACAGGTGCTTGAGTCTTCTCTTTCATGGTTATATGGTCAACTATTCCAAATTTTGACCATTTAAACTAAGGGTTGGCAAACTTTTTCTGTAAAGGACCAGATAATATTTTGGATTTTGTGGGCTATGTAGTCTGTGTCACAATTACTCAGCTCTGTTATTGCAGAACAAAAGCAGCCATAGACAATATGTATTTATTGATGCTGAAATTTCAATTTATTCTAATTTGTATATGTCATAAAGTATTACTATTCTTTTGATTTTTTTCAACTATTTAAAACTGTAAAAATTATTCTTAGCTTATGTGCCGAAAGAAATCAGGGAGCAGGTTGGGTTTGACTGTAATTTGCCAGTTAGACTAATCAAAACAGTCTTAAAACTGACTTATATAGCAAGTAATGAACATCGATTTTACTTCAGAAACCAGGTTTGAGATTCTTTTAGAAGTCAAACTGAGTTTCAGATGCAATTCAGTGAAATTGTTTAACAATCTGTTTTTCACACCAGCCTATACTCCAAGCCTGCCTCCCTCATTATTCAAAACATACTCGCTCCATTTTTTTCTGAAGTTCCTTCTTGATCCATTTTTCGTTTCTTTTAGATATGGAGCATTTCACTTGGAAACTTGATTTTCTTTTAATTACTTCTGCCCCTGAAACTGGTCCAACTGTCTGCCACTCTGTTACTAAGCAGGTGGTTTGGGGAGAGACTTCTGAAGTAATTTCAGTCCTAATTCCCAGCCAAGATCTTGGATGGGTAAAAATTCCATACTCTTTACTTATTTTTAACTGAAATTAATATTCCCTTCAACTATGAATGTAGACAACAAACAACAGTAGTGTCAATAAAAATCACAAATATGTTCATATCACAGGTACCTCTAACTTTTATATACACTACTTTGAAAATATAGTATTTATTAGACATTTTGCTATGTATTATTTAATGCATTAATAAAGAAGCACATACTTGTATATCACAAATTTATTTTTTAATATTTTGTGTTTTAATATAACTAGTTTTCTTTGTGTATTTTTTCATATATTTTAAAACGCTATGAAGGTGTGTATAAAACTACTAGTCATCCCTCCACTCCTGCCATATTCATTGATTAGCTCTAGTAGTTTTCTGGTAGCATCTTTAGGATTCTCTATGTATAGTATGTCATCTGCAAACAGTGACAGCGCTTCTTCTTTTCCAGTTTGGATTCCTTTTTCTTCTCTGATTGCTGTGGCTAAAACTTCCAAAACTATGTTGAATAAGAGTGGTGAGAGTGGGCAACCTTGTCTTGTTCCTGATCTTAGTGGAAATGCTTTCAGTTTTTCACCATTGAGGATGTTGTTGGCTGTGGGTTTGTCATTTATGGCCTTTATTATGTTGAGGAAAGTTCCCTCTATGCCTACTTTCTGGAGGGTTTTTATCATAAATGGGTGTTGAATTTTGTCGAAAGCTTTCTCTGCATCGATGGAGATGATAATATGGTTTTTCTCCTTCAGTTTGTTAATATGGTGTATCACATTGATTGATTTCTGTATTTTGAAGAATCCTTGCATTCCTGGAATAAACCCCACTTGATCATGGTGTATGATCCTTTTAATGTGCTGTTGGATTCTCTTTGCTAGTATTTTGTTGAGGATGTTTACATCTATGTTCATCAGTGATATTGGCCTGTAGTTTTCTTTTTTTGTGACATCTTTGTCTGGTTTTGGTATCACACTCCTGTCCTTCTTATCACTCCCCTAGTTCGCACTCTCCTACCAAGTTTCTTCTCCCCTCCTGTTTTTTTCTTCTTCAAAGTCTAGATCCCTTCCTTATCCTTCTTCCCCTAAGATAATTTACCCCCTAAGGATCACAGCCTGCAGTTTCTAAAATACTGAGTGACTGAGTAAAAAATAATTGTGAATGGTAAAGTCTGCATGTAGCATGTCATGTTACTTTGTAATTTTTACTAAGGCTGGCTCTGTACTCTTCATATGTATCACTATAAATCACCATTTGTATTTTTGAAGGTGATTGATTATATCAGATGGTGTCAACCCATCTTCTCTTCTAGGAGACCCCCCAGAGATGATTTATTGTGATCAGGTTTATGAGCAAATAGCTCTAGTTTCTCAACAGAGAGAGAGGAGAATAAATGTGTTCTCTTTCCTCCCATCTTGTCCCCTCCGGCTCCCTTTCCCTCTCTCCCCCCCACTCATTCCACACTCCTCTCTCTCCCTTTTGTGACCCTCTCCTCCTCTCCCTCCCCTCTCTCCATCCTCATTCCCTCTGTTATTTCCCCTCTCCATTGTTCCTCTTTTCTCTTATTCATATCCTCTCTCTCTCTCTCTCTCTCTCTCTCTCTCTCGCTCTGTCTGTCTCTCTCAGTGCACAAAGGCATGCATTCTTTTTCTAAATTTTATTTGTTTATTTATTTTTGGCTGCATTGGGTCTTCGTCACTGTACGCGGGCTTTCTCTAGTTGCAGCGAGCGGGGGCTTCTCTTTGTTGTGGTGCGCAGGCTTCTCATTGCGGTGGCTTCTCTTGTTGCGGAGCACGGGCTCTAGGCGCGGGCTTCAGTAGTTGTGGCACATGGGCTCAGTAGTTCTGGCTCTTAGGCTCTAGAGCGCAGGCTCAGTAGTTGTGGTGCACGGGCTTAGTTGCTCCCCAGCATGTGGGATCTTCCCGGACCAGGGCTCACACACATGTCCCCTGCATTGGCAGGCGGATTTAACCACTGCGCCACGAGGGAAGTCCCAAGGCATGCATTCTGTACTAATTCATTACTATTACAGTTACTTGCTTACCTTTTAGTATTAGCTTCTTGACCAGTTTAATATTGAGATATGTTTTCACTTCTCCCTGTGAGGTTGGGTCCAAAAACATCTTATCCCAGATCAGTATGTAAGCAGTTTCTCCTAAGTAAAACAAATTCATCATGATCCTAATTTATTGATATTCCTTATGTTTTAGTTGACAAAGAGATGATGCAAAGAATAAGGGAGAAATCTATCCTACAAGCACAAAAAAGCGCAAAAGAAGCTATGGAAGCAAAAGCTTCGGCAAGGCGGGAAGATCAAAAATATACACTAAATGTCATGATGAAGGTAAGTTGAAGATCCATAGGAAAGTCCTTTAATTAAAGATATAGTAATTGCAATGATAATTTGTTGCAACCACTGTGTTTCCTCACCATTTTGTTCATACTTTGGTTACAGGCCTTGCTGTGTTATGTAGGCTATCTACTACTGATGTGTATTTCTGAAAATCTGTATGAAAGTTGAGAGTATAAGGTTGAACAATAGGTTTACTTGTTTGAGGGAAAATGCTCTATTTCCAGGGGAATAAAACAGTTATAAGGTTTTATGCTGTAAGTGTTTTACTTCTTTTTTAATCTTGGAATTATTGGACATGATTATTTAAAACAAGAAAAGCATAGATTTAACACTAAATATTGACCAATTAATATCTTTTAACTGTTGAGCCTTTCAAGTTAAATCTTTAATCAGCAATATATTTTTTGAGATATAATTCACATACCATACAGTTCACCCATTACAGGCTTACAATTCAATGGTTTTTAGTATATTTAGAGTTGTAAAACCATCACCACAGTCAATTTTAGAACATTTTTATCTCCCCAAAAAGAAACCCTGCACCCATTAGCAGTCACTCCCCATTCCTCCGAACCCCTAGCCCTAGACAACCAACAATCTACTTTCTATCTCTATAGGTTTACCTATTCTGACTAATTTTTACAAATAAGTTCCCATCTCAGATTCTCATTTTTGACATTTTGAAATGATTAAGGAATCTATAATAAGCATTATCTCATCAAGAGTCCTATGGACTCATGACTGTTCTTTTGCATTTGGGTCACTAGTATTGTTTTTATAATCAACAGTTCATAATTCCAAAGATTTCTCTGCTTCTTTTATCATTTTTACTTGACTTTTAAATGTCACCAATGGTTAATATACTTTTTTTTTACTTAATAATTGAACACGTGGTCATCCGTCCAAAGATTCCTGCTTTCTGTATACTTGATGAGTTCCACCTTTTCTTGATCATGTTAGCAATACTATCAAACTTTGGATCTTAAGATTTTCCTGAATTTTAAAAAATAAAAGCAAAATACTATAAAATTTGTGGCAACAAATAAGTATTTACTGAACTAATAAAATAGTTAAACAATGGCACACACACTGCTGCATTGGTAAACATAACAAAGCTGAACAATTGATTGGCAGGCAGTACCACAGTGCTATACCTTGAAGTTATTCGTCTACTGACATATGAAAGCCTGACTTTGGTAGTATTGGAAAGGTGCTTTAGGGGCATTAGTGTATAAAGAATGAAGCTATAGATCACACTGAAGTGATAGAACCTATGAAAGTCTATACCCTATACTACCAACTATTCATTTTGTCTGTCTCTTTCCCTGAGCAGTGTTGAGAGTTGAGACTACATTTTCTTTCATCCTTATCATAGCAGTTGCCAAGTAAATAGTAGGTGCTCAAACAGTTGAATGAATTAATGTGAATATATTGTTCGAGTACCCTGTAACCATAGTACAGTTCTATTCTGGTAGATAGATGTAGCTATTTTTACTCT
This sequence comes from Neophocaena asiaeorientalis asiaeorientalis, assembly GCF_003031525.2. Taxonomy (NCBI): domain Eukaryota; kingdom Metazoa; phylum Chordata; class Mammalia; order Artiodactyla; family Phocoenidae; genus Neophocaena; species Neophocaena asiaeorientalis. The sequence continues at coordinate 521,819 of NW_020175439.1, read as the reverse complement.
GTGCAATATTAGACACCATTCAGAAAAGAGCAAAATAGAACTTTGATGTTCCATTAAGAGCAAATGAAGAGATATGACAAAGGCAACTCCTTATTAGCTTAAACCATAAATTAGCTTAAAACTTGAATTACATATACCACAAAATAATGGGGGTTTTTTAGTAGTAACCTTTTCTTTTAAAAATTAATTAATTAATTAATTTATTTATTTTTGGCTGTGTTGGGTCTTTGTTGCTGTGCGTGGGCTTCTCCCTAGTTGCAGTGAGTGGGGGCTACCCTTTGTTGCAGTGTGCGGGCTTCTCACTGTGGTGGCTTCTCTTGTTGTGGAGCACAGGCTCCAGGTGCATGGGCTCAGTAGTTGTGGCTCATGGGCTTAGTTGCTCTGCGGCATGTGGGATCTTTCTGGACCAGGGCTCGAACCCATGTTCCCTACATTGGCGGGCGGATTCTTAACCACTGCACCACCAGGGAAGCCCTAGTAGTAACCTTTTAAAAATAATTAGCAGGGCTAGTGCTAAGACTCACTGTGTCAGTTTGCTATGCTGTATAGTATAAGTCTGCTTGGGCTACCGTAACAAAATACCAAAGAGTGGATGACTTGAACAACACACATTTATTTTCTCACAGGTCTAGAGCCTAGAAGTCTCAGATCAAGGTCCATTGGGGTTGGTTTCTGGCTTGCAGGTAGCTGAGAGAGAGAAAAAAATCTCTGGTGTCTCTTCTTATTAAGAAACTAATCCTATTGTATCAGGGCCCCACCCTTATGACCTCATTTAACCTTAATTACTCCTCAGCAGCCCATTTCCAAGTGAGAGTTAAAGCTTCAACATATCTGGGGGAACACAAACATCTAGTCAATAACACTGTATAAAAACTATCCAAAATTTAGTAGCTTAAAACATTTATTTTCTCACGATTCTATATGTTGGTCAGGTTGTTCTTGTGGTCTGAGGTTGGCTTGATTGTGGCTGGAAGTTCTAGGATGGCCTCAGTCACATGTTTAGAGCCTTGCCAGGGAAAGCTGAGCCCCTCTCCATGTGGTATTTCATTCTCCAAGAGGCTAGCACAGGCTTCTTTACTTCATAGTTAGTGTTCCTGGTGGCAAGAACGGGAAAGACCTAATGCACAAGTGCTTTTAAAACCTCTGAAGTGGGAAAGCCCTAATGCACAAGCCCTTTTAAAGGCTCTGCTGTGTCACGTTTGCCAATGTCCCATTAGCCAAATGTCCCATATATCCAAGCCCAGATTAAGGGTTAGAGAAATAGACTGTACCTTTTCTAGGAAAGAAAGATTAAGTCACATTGCAAAGGGGCATGCATATAGTTATGGGAGGAACTTGTGGTCATTTTACAACTTAGTTGGAATTGAAAATGTTAGGATTTAAACAATAAAGATAATTTGATTGATCCAGCAGGAAAAGTTCTGCGATAGAGCAGTAAATCCAAGCTCTGACTCCATCTCTCTGCAGCATCCTTAGCACTGCTTTTTCTTTGTGTCTGCTTCATCCTTAGGCTGATAGGGAGATGATCCACATCTTCACATAAGCAGGGGCCAGCAGGAGACAGGCTGTCTATTCTGTTGGCTCCCTTTCAAGCCCCATAAAACAATTGCTTTAGGTATTGTGGGATGATATTTCAAATGGTAATCACTTTTACACATGTTCAAATAAATCTTTACTTCAAGTCTGTTGCTTCAAACTTGGTTTGCTGCATCCATTTCTCATTATCTTTGCTGCTGATCTATCATTCATTTAGCAGACATTTATTGAATACTGTGAAAGGTACTGAGACAGAGCTGAACAAATCAGTCTTCACTTTCTGTTTACTCATAGTATAGAGAGGGTGACAGACAAGAACAAACAAAGATTACACCATAGTATGCATAAGAAGTCATGGGCAGATAAAGAGAAAACCCTGGCAAAAGGTTGGTGTCTCAGTCTGAGAGGCTGGTCAGGAAATATGAAGCAATGTTGTTTGTGCTGAATACTGGAGAATAAGCCACAGTTACCTGGGGATAAATGGGAAAATGACGTTACAGTTAGTTTGGATAAGTGCCTGACAGAGTTTGGCACAACAAGGAACATTTGTTGATCAGAAATAAAATCTTGATATTTAGAAAAATCTCCTGAAGGGAACTCTTTAGGAATTTTCAGCAAGAATCCCAAAATAATTGGGTTTGTGTTTTGGAAAGCTCATTCTGGGGAGTGAGTTTGAGAGGTTGCAGGGTGGAGGCAGAGCTTTTGTATTCTTAAGACGAAAGGATTTTGAACATATTTATATGTTGAAGAAAGAAGCCAGTAAAGAGTGAGAGATTGATAATACAACTAAGAGAGAGGATTGATGATGAAGCAGTTTTTTTTTGGTGGTGGAATGAAGGTTGGAACAGGTGAAAAAATTAAATCTTAGGTAATAGGGGATATTTTATCTTTTGACCCTAAAGGGCAGGAGTAAAGAATAACTAAGCATTTGGAAAATTGTTAGAGACACAGATAGTTAAAGTAACCCTTTGTTTCCTTGGTGAAGGTAGCAAGGTCATCTACCAGACCGTGAAGAATTGAGGGGGCGTAGGAGTGATTAATGAAAGGTTGGAATATTCATGGCAGACCAATCGGAAACATGCTTTTTTCCCCCTCTTTATTTTGGACTGCTATTGCCTACTTTTCCTGTTTTCTTCACTCTTTTGTTTTGTAGGTTGCCTTCTTCTATTTTGAATATTTTGGTTTTATTTTGTTTTATTTTCTACTTTAGGGGACCCCATTTCCCACTAATTTTTAAACTAAACAGGTCAAATTTGAAGTGCTTTCTTCTGCTATTGTTTTCTTAAAGTTGAAGCTCAGAAACTTTAACTGTGAAACAACTTTGCCTGATCATGCAGATGAGGTATGAGTTGCTTTCTAGAGTTGTCTAGATTATACTATAGGGCCTTTAAAAAGCCCTTGTCAGTGAAACCACATGCCCTGTTTATTAGAAGCATGTATAACTAAGGGATAGAAAGGCCACAAGTAACTACTTGCTCATTTTTTATTCTATGCAATTGTAAATGTGATTGTTTTGTTTATTTATTTATTTATTTGGCCTCATGGCTTATGGGATCTCAGTTCCCTGGCCAGGGATTGACCGGGGTCACAGGAGTGAAAGTCCGGAATCCTAACCACTAGGCCCCCAGGGAACTCCTGTAAATGTGATTGTTTTTTTTAATTTCTCTTTCTGATAGTTCATTGTTAATGTATACAAATGCAACAGATTTCTGTATGTTGAATTTATATTATCCAACTTTACTGAATTCATGTATTCTAATAGTTTTTTGCTGGCATCTTTAGGGTTTTCAATAGATAGCATCATGCCATCTGCAAACACTAACGGTTTTACTTCTTCCTTTCCAGTGTGGCTTCATTTTATTTCTTTTTCTTGTCTGGTTGCTATGGCTAGGACTTTCCATACTATGCTGAATAAAAGTGGCAATCTGTTTGCTATGGCTAGGAATTTCCATACTATGCTGAATAAAAGTGGCAAGAGTGGGCATCCTTGTCTTGTCCTAATCTTAGAGGAAATGGTTTCAGCTTTTTACCATTGAGAATGATGCTGTCTCTAGGTTTGTCATATATGGCCTTTATTATGTTGAGGTATGTTTGCTCTACACCCACTTTGTGGACAGTTTTTTTTTTTACATCTTTATTGGAGTATAATTGCTTTACAGTGTTGTGTAGTTTCTGCTGTATAACAAAGTGAATCAGCTATACATATACATACAGCCCCATATCCCCTCCCTCTTGCATCTCCCTCCCACCCTCCCATAAAGCACTGAGCTGATCTCCCTGTGCTATGAGGCTGCTTCCCACTAGCTATCTGTTATACATTTGTTAGTGTATATGTGTAAATGCCACTCTCTCACTTCATCCTAGCTTACCCTTCCCCCTCCTGTGTCCTCAAGTGCATTCTCTACGTCTGCGTCTTTATTCCTGCCTGCCCCTAGGTTCTTCAGAACCTTCTATTTTTTTTTTTAGATTCCATATATATATGTTAGCATATGGTATTTGTTTTTCTCTTTCTGACTTACTTCACTCTATAGGACAGACTCTAGGTCCATCCATCTCATTACACATAACTAAATTTCATTTCTTTTTGGGACTGAATAATATTCCATTGTGTATATGTGCCACATCTTCTTTATCCATTCATCTGTTGATGGACACTATTGTACTGGTATAAACTTTCCTCTTGGAACTAACTACTTTTGCTGCATCCCATAGGTTTTGGGTCATCGTGTTTTCACTGTCATTTTTTTTCTACGTATTTTTTGATTTCCTCTTCGATTTCTTCAGTGATCTCTTGGTTATTTAGTAGTGTATTTTTAGCCTCCATGTGTTTGTATTTTTTACAGTTTTTTTTACTGTAATTAGTATCTAGTATCATAGCGTTGTGGTCAGAAAAGATACTTCATACGATTTCAATTTTCTTAAATTCACCACGGCTTGATTTGTGACCCAAGATACGTTCTATCCTGGAGAATGTTCCATGAGCACTTGAGAAGAAAGTATATTCTGTTGTTTTTGGATGGAATGTCTTACCTATCAGTTAAGTCCATCTTGTTTAATGTGTTATTTTAAGCTTGTGTTTCCTTATTTATTTTCATTTTGGATCATCTGTCCATTGCTGAAAGTGGGGTTTTAAAGTCCCATACTATGATTGTGTTACTATCGATTTCCCCTTTTATGGCTGTTATCATTTGCCTTACGTTTTGAGGTGCTCCTGTGTTGGGTACATAAATATTTCCAATTATCATATCTTCTTCTTGGATTGATCACTTGATCATTATGTAGTGTCCTTCTTTGTTTCTTGTGATAGGCTTTATTTTAAAGTCTGTTTTGTCTGATATGAGAATTGCTACTCCAGCTTTCTTTTGATTTCCATTTGCATGGAATATCTTTTTCCATTCCCTCACTTTCAGTCTGTATGTGTCCCTAGGTCTGAAGTGGGTCTCTTATAGATAGCATATGTACGGGTCTTGTTTTTGTATCCATTCAGCCAGTCTGTGTCTTTTGGTTGGAGCATTTAATCCATTTACATTTAAGGTAATTATTGATATATATGTTCCTGTTACCAGTTTCTTAATTGTTTTGGGTTTGTTATTGTAGGTATTTTCCTTCTCGTGTGTTTCCTGCCTAGAGGAGTTCCTTTAGCATTTTTTTTAAAGCTGGTTTGGTGGTGCTGAATTCTCTTAGCTTTTGCTTGTCAGTAAAGGTTTTAATTTCTCCGTTGATTCTGAATGAGATCCTTGCTGGGTAGAGTAATCTTGGTTTCAGGTTTTTCCCTTTCATCACTTTAAATATGTTCTGTCACTCCCTTCCGGCTTGCAGAGTTTCTGCTGAAAGATCAGCTGTTAACCTTATGGGGATTCCCTTGTATGTTACTTGTTGCTTTTCCCTTGCTGCTTTTTAGTATTTTTTCTTTGTATTTAATTTTTGATAGTTTGATTAATATGTCTTGGTTTGTTTCTCTTTGGATTTATCCTGTAATGGACTCTCCGTGCTTCCTGGACTTGATTATTTCCTTTCCCATATTAGGGAAGTTTTCCACTATAATCTCTTCAGATATTTTCTCAGAGACTTTCTTTTTCTATTCTTCTTCTGGGACCCGTATAATTCGAATATTGGTGTGTTTAATATTGTCCCAGAGGTCTCTGAGAATGTCCTCAATTCTTTTCATTCTTTTTTCTTTATTATGCTCTGCAGCAGTTATTTCCACTATTTTATCTTCCACGTCACTTATTCGTTCTTCTACCTCAGTTATTCTGCTATTGATCCCTTCTAGAGAATTTTTAATTTCATTTATTTTGTTGTTCATCATTGTTTGTTTGCTCTTTAGTTCTTCTGGCTCCTTGTTAAACGTTTCTTGTATTTTCTCCATTCTATTTCCAAGATTTTGGATCATCTTTACTTTCATTACTCTGAATTCTTTTTCAGGTAGACTGCCTGTTTCCTCTTCATTTGTTTGGACTGGTGGGTTTTTGTTTTCCTCCTTCATCTGCTGTATATTTCTCTGTCTTCTCATTTTGCTTAATGTACTGTGTTTGGGGTCTCCTTTTCGCAGGCTGCATGTTCGTAGTTCCTGTTGTTTTTGGTGTCTGCCCCCAGTGGATAAGGTTGGTTCAGTGGGTTGTGTAGGCTTCCTGGTGGAGGGGACTGTTGCCTGTGTTCTGGTGGATGTAGCTGGATCGTGTCTTTCTGGTGGGCAGGACCGTGTCTGGTGGGCAGGACCGCGTCTGGTGGTGCTTTGGAGTGTCTGTAAACTTACTATGATCTTAGGCACCCTCTCTGCTAATGGGTGGGGTTGTGTTCCTGTCTTGCTAGTTGTTTGGCATGGGGTGTCCAGCACTGGAGCTTGCTTGCTTGGCGTTGAGACGGAGATCTTTGAGAAAGCTCTCGCCGATTGATATTACCCGGGGTCGGGAAGTCTCTGGTGGTCCAGTGTCCTGAACGTGGCTCTCCCATCTCAGAGACTCAGGCCTGACACCCGGCTGGAACACCAAGTCCCTGTCAGCCACAGAGCTGAGAAGAAAAGGGAGAAAATAAAAGAAAGAAACAAAAAATAAGGTTATTAAAATAAAAAATAAAAAAAAATATTAAAATACAAAAATTTAAAAAGTAGTAAAAAAAGTGAGCAACCAAACCAGTAAACAAATCCAGCAATGATAACAAGCCCTAAAAAACTATACTAAGATAAACATAACAGTCAGAAACTAGTCAGTTGCATACAGCAAACCCCAAGTCTACAGTTGCTCCCAGTGTCCACAGCCTTAATTTGGGATGATTCGTTGTCTATTCACGTATTCCACAGATGCAGGTACATCAAGTTGATTGTGGAGATTTAATCCACTGCTCCTGAGGCTGAACGGAGAAATTTTCCTTTCTCTTTTTTGTTCACACAGCTCCTGGTGTTCAGCTTTAGATTTTGCCCTGCCTCTGCATGTAGGTCACCCTCTGGCATCTGTTCTTTGCCTAGACAGGAGGGGGTTAAAGGAGCACTCACTGATGCAGGGTACATCAAGTTGATTGTGGAGCTTTAATCCGCTGCTCCTGAGGCTGAACGGAGAAATTTTCCTTTCTCTTTTTTGTTCACACAGCTCCTGGTGTTCAGCTTTAGATTTTGCCCTGCCTCTGCATGTAGGTCACCCTCTGGCATCTGTTCTTTGCCTAGACAGGAGGGGGTTAAAGGAGCACCTGATTAGGGGGCTCTGGCTCACTCTGGCCAGGGGGAGGGAGGGGTATGGAATGCGGGGCGAGCCTGCAGTGGCAGAGGCCGGCGTGACATTGCAGCAGCCTGAGGCGCGCCGTGTGTTCTCCCGGGGAAGTTGTCCCTGGGTCACAGGACCCTGACAGTGGTGGGCTGCACAGCCTCCTGGGAGTGGAAGTGTGGATAGTGACCTGTGCTTGCACACAGGCTTCTTGGTGGCTGCAGAGCAGCCTTAGTGTTTCATGCCCGTCTCTGGGGTCCACGCTGATAGCCACAGCTTGCGCCCATCTCTGAAGCTCATTTAGGCGGTGTTCTGAATCTCCTCTCCTCATGCACCCCGAAATAACGGTCTTTTGACTCTTAGGCAGTTCCAGACTTTTTCCCAGACACCCTCCCGGCTAGCTGTGGCGCACTAGCCCTCTTCAGGCTGTTTTCACTCAGCCAACCCCAGTCATCTCCCTGGGGTCTGACCTCTGAAGCCCAAGCCTCAGCTCCCACCCCCC
>NW_020175439.1:513751-514046 GCF_003031525.2 Neophocaena asiaeorientalis asiaeorientalis | reverse complement strand
GCTGTTGAGTGCTGTTTGGCCTGATCCTCTGTGCGGGAATCTCTCCGCTTTGCCCTCCGCACCCCTGTTGCTGTGCTCTCCTCCGTGGCTCTGAAGCTTCCCCCCTCTGCCACTCACAGTCTCTGCCCGTGAAGGGGCTTCTAGTGTGTGGAAACCTTTCCTTCTTCACAGCTCCCTCCCACTGGTGCAGGTCCCATCCCTATTCTTTAGTCTCTGTTTATTCTTTTTTCTTTTGCCCTACCCAGGTACGTAGGGAGTTTCTTGCCTTTTGGGAGGTCTGAGGTCTTCTGCCAGC